>NC_039258.1:14212033-14515314 GCF_003368295.1 Carassius auratus
ATTGATTGTATTGTTAGAATTTGGAAAATATCAATACCAAAATAGAAGCTTCTGAGTATCGATATATCGATACTGCAGCATTGATGTGCACATCCCTAACAGACGATATCGTTCGCTGGTGTAAATGCTAATTTTGTTATCTTTATCGTTATCTTAATAGTTATCGTTCTTGGTGTGAAAGGGGCTTCTGTTTTCTAGTTCAAGAACTGGTTCTGTGTGAATGGCCCTCATTGCGATTTTCTTCTAGTTTTAAATTCTGCGAGAACATTTCCCTTTATAGCTGAGAAGCTTATGTAGAAAAACTGTCACAGGATGATAAGACACGGTTGCCTGGCCATATTTGACCTTTTCCAAGCTCAGAAATACATGTTTCGTCAAGCTGATTTGTGTATGCATCTTGTGTGTTTTTTTTTCCCCAGGTTTTCATTACGGTGAACTGTCTGAGCACCGATTTCTCGTCACAGAAGGGAGTCAAAGGTCTTCCACTTATGATCCAGATTGACACCTACAGTTACAACAACAGGAGTAACAGACCCATTCACAGAGCCTACTCACAGATCAAGGTCTTCTGTGACAAGGTTGGTGCTTTACAGTGGACATTTGCTAGTGTTATAGTTTGCCATTGCCATTTCTTGTAATAGCTGTAATGATTTGACCTTCATGAATTATAATTTGTTTTGTATTGCAATTCGTTTGTCACTGGGATTAAATACTTTATATACTATACTTAGTGAATAGTGCTACTTAATGTATTTTTTATTTGTTAATTTTTCGCTGCTGTCCTGTCCCTCCATTTTATCTGTGTAACGACAACTATAGCTAGTATGATCACACAAACATCTCTTCTGTACAGGGAGCGGAGCGAAAAATTCGTGATGAGGAGAAAAAGCAGCTTCGGAAAAAGGTCAAAGGTCAGGCTGTTGGCAACCAGAGTCATGATGGTGAGAGTTCTGTCAATCATCCATACGTTTGTTTATATAATATAGTGTCTATCTATCACTGATCTGATTTAACTCTGATAACAGATAAAATGCACATAGGCATGAATAAAAACAATCTTGCATTACAGGTTTTGACCTAAAATGATGACTATGACCATATGAAATATGAATATGTGTGTTTATCTGCGTCAGCTTGCTGATTTTGACTTGAGTCATTTGTTTTATTTCACTCTTATTAGGTAAGAGAGGAAGTTTTGGCACTTTAGCTCAGAAGAGGCCAGATATTACGCTCTTCAAATCTTTGACGGACCTGGAGTCCCAGCCTGTCCTCTTCATCCCCGATGTCCATTTGAACAGCCTCCAGAGAGCCGGTCAGGTGAGGATCAATGCAGTTCTCGGTGTGACACTGAAGTTGTTTCAGTGCCAAATAGATCAGAACTAATTAAGGCGTAGGCTCTTAGTAATGAACTTTTTTTTTTTTTGTAATGTAGTGACTTTCAAATTATTCAACTGGAGGTAATCTCTCGCTAACTGAATGATCAGAAGTCTCTTTTTATACATCTGATCATACTGTGAAAGCATGTGCAGTTTTGAGTCTCTATAACATTTAGTTTTTTTCTTTGTTTAACAGGTGTTCAGTTTTGGTGTTGAAGAAATGGAGAGTGATGGGTCAGTGCATTTACTATGAACGTCCTGCTTGAATTCTCATAGAAACACTATTGGTGTTTAGGGAAGCAAGATATGGCTTTATAATACTGGTTATGGTTCTATTTTAATTGTTTATTTTCCCTATTTTTAGTTTAAGATTACATTTGCCGTCATCCAGCACTCACTTAAAATAAATGTCACTTAAAAACTATATTTAATAGTACTTTTGAGTTGAATCTTTAGCAAACATTCTGTGAAGTCTAAGTTTGCTTAATGACTGATTTTAGTTGTTTAGTGTTTTATTTGTGTTTTATTATGAACCATTTATCGGCTATTTAGGTTATTTTGGGTTATAGTGTCTATTTGTATTAATTAATTCCTAAAAATACATCTCGTAGCAGAAATATTTTTGAAATTCCTGAAAGCATCAGTCCAGTAGAATCAGTCCAGTTTATTATACTGGCAGTATAACTGGAGCATTGAAAGGCATTGTTATAATCATAAACTTGATCTGTTTCTCAAGCAGTGTGGCTATGAAAAGACCATTCCGGTCATCAGAGGATGATATTTCTCCACCTACAAAATACAGCAGAGAGGAAAGGAAAGGTATGATTTACTGCATATGTATGAAGTCAACAGAATATATCCCATTCTTCTGTATGAATTCTTAATGATATTTTTCTGCAGTCCTGCTGTACGTAAGAAGAGAGACTGATGAGGTTTTTGATGCACTGATGCTAAGGTCCCCAACACTGAAAAGTTTGCTCGAGGCAGTAAGTAAAGTGTCACGGAGTACAGCACATGGGATGTACACTTTGATTCTTAACAGACAGGAGTGAATAGGTTTTATACTGCATTTAGTAGCAGATCAGATTACTTTCCATGGAATACAACAACAGAGTCAGAAATAGGCTGCCATTCGCAGAGGCTTGTCTGATGATTTTCTGTTTAAACTGCATGCTGTTTGGACTAAAGTCTCTTTTTTTTTTACTTCTTCTTCTTTAAGATATCAGGCAAATATTCTGTTCCTGTGGAGAAAATGACTAAAATCTATAAGAAAAGCAAGAAAGGGTGAGTAGACCGTGTCAAAAAGTCTATGTATATAGTGATTATTAGTATTAAATTATTTTGAATTCAAATTTCATTTTCGTTCAACCACTAGTATTCTGGTCAACATGGATGACAACATTATTGAGCACTACTGCAACGAGGACACATTCATCCTTTCCATTGACAATCAAGCGGACTGTTTCCGGGTGACTCTTACTGAGATTTAAATGTTGCTTTTACTGGGAGGACTTTTGTTCCCCTGAAGCAGCACACAATTCATTCTGTGCATCTGTTGGGTTCTTATGAGATCTGTATTTGAAGAGGAAAACGCTTTCAGAAGTCGTGGACTTGTTGAAATAAACTTTATGATGGACGGAGACGAACACATAAAATGCTCTTCCAAAGCACTATAATATGCCAAGTTTAATGGCTTTTCTTTTTCTTTGATGTGCTGTCTCCCCCTTGAGGCAAACAGTGTGAAGCCCTAAAAAAGTGCAAGGTTTTTGCATGCATTCAGTCCTTTTCTTTATCAATTCTTGTATAATATTTGAACATAGGAGATCTATATAGATACTCTGATTCTATGAAGACATATTTTGTTGTAACAAATAGCGTACATTGATGAATGGCCAAATACTACACTGTACCCTTTACCTTGTGTGTTACATGAATGTATAGTTTACACCTTTCCTCATTGATGTCTTTATAAAAAAATAAAAAGAACATACCTTGTAAATATTTTTTATGGTGTTATTTTATCAGTTGAATAAACAAAGTCCAAAGAATCTTCTTGGATCTTGACTCTTCTTCACATGCGTTCGTTTAGGAGACTAAGTTTTAGTCATTTTTTTAAAACCTGCAGCAAGGGGGAAACCAGCTGTTCAACCTCCACACAAACTAGAATCCATTATATGCACACTACCATTCCAAAATTCAGTAAGATATTATATTTTTTTATTTTATACAATTTTTCTTTGACATGATTTACTACATTTAGTAAATATTTATTCTTCAAATAGTCCAGAAAATGTTTGCACAAAATATTAAGCAGTTATATTAACAACTGTTTGCAAGATACTAAGAACAGTTTCTTGAAAAGAAAAAAAAAACTTTGTTTTGCATGTATCATTAAACTGCTGCCAGCATAATTTGTATTGTAAATAGATATTTTAGAACGTTCTATTAGCTTTTTTTATCATTTGTATGACATTTGCATGAAATATGTCCCTTTGGCTTAATACTGGTTTTATGTTAATGGTCCCCTGTCTCAGATTTACAGAGAAGTGAATTTAAAAGCACAATTGATTTCAGGTTTTAATATGCAAACACACCCTCTGACTCGGTGTGTTTCCCAGGCTTTAGGTGTGTGTATAATCATGCAGGCACAGGTGTCTCCATCTCCGTCTGTGCATGACCCTTGGGGAATTTGCTGGCTTTGAGTCTCATAACTGTTGATTCATTCTGGTTTCTGTTACAGTGCTGTTTAGTGTTCCCCAATCAGAAACATTACAAAATTAAAACCTTTAAGCTGCTTCTGACAAGTGCTCAAACAGGTTTCTGGTGTTTTCTGAGAAACAGGTTATATACCTTGACCATGAGCTTGAGTGTTACTATGTAATTACAAAACACAATAACAATCGCTTTCAGCTTCTTTTTTTTGAGTCCAGGCTAATCTGGAAGGGGTGTTTATATATATATATATATATATATATATATATTTATATATATATTTTTTACACATTTATATATATATTTATATATATATTTTTTACACATTTAACACATTTTTTTTATGTTCAATAGCTTTTTAGCAGCCATCACTTATTTATTATTTCATAAACCCACCCTGAAAATTATTAAAACTGTGCAACTAACATTTTCCCTTGTGAAAATGAACCATGGTTTGATATGTCTTTAATAAAATTGTAGTATCCATGTTTTTTGGGGGGAGGAAAACTACTTACCATCTGTATAATCGCACAGATTACCAGCCTTTACTTTGGGTATGAATAAAATGTCTCATATAAAAATAAAAATAGATAATAATATTAAACAAAAAATACCACACTTTCTGTCGCAACAGAAAGGAAAACTTCACTCTTATTTTGTTTTTGTCAATAAGGAAGAACTCTGAACAAAAGTGAAAGTATATATCACCTACTGAATATATCACGATTCGAGTTTCGATGTTAGCCTAGCAGAGAGCCGTCTTGTCTTAAAATGCGTTTATATACATAATTATACATATACATAATTATTATAAGCGACATCTAGCAAAATCACTAGCCATCTTTTTAGGAGCTGCTCGGTGATGTTTACAATCCTCGCCTTGCTTTCGCTGGTCTATGGTGAGTTTTTAAAATGTATTCGTGCCCTTATATTGTTTTCAGCCGAGATGCTTGCATATATTCGCATTTACAGATTTTATATTAATTTATGGAATTACAATGTAATGTTTCAGGACGTTAAAATCAATTGATGGTCAGAATGGTCTTTGCTTTCGGTTTTATTTTCTGTAGTCTGGTTTTGTAAGATTTGGCGCCCCCTGCTGTTTGAGTGTATGTTATTTCGTCTCAGGGCTGGAGGGGGCTGATGTGGTCCTGTCCTGCTCTCTGATCGAGGAAGGGGGCGGGATGGGGGGCATGATGGGCGGGGCGATGTTCAAGCGCACTCCCTCCACTCTGGTCTTCAGGGATCTTGTTGGAAATGACGGCCTGTCACCAGAGCTCGTGACCCCGTATAACCCCCCTGAGACCCCTAACGCTGACGATCTCATCTTTGAGCTGACCTGTAAGTGCACTGAACCTAAAGTCAGCACCTGCATGTCTACATTAAATACATATATGTTAGAAACTCTTTCTTTCTCTGTTGTTTCTCACCCCACAGTGCCATCTATTCAGGTTCCTAATGCAGACTTGCTTCTTCATGCTGATTGCAATGAACAGGAAGTAGTTTGTGAGATCAGCCGTTATGTTCCTCGCGGTGCAGAGCTGGATTCCCTCCCTGCTCATTTCATCGGCTCAGTTCAGCTGGAGGGTGGCGGCATCAGCCTCACTCTGGTGCTGCAGACCCTTCAAAGTGAGACCACACAATCTGACACGCACCCGCTGATGCAGAGTAAACTGAACCTGCCTCTCAGCCAATCAGGAACACTGCAGACAGAGGGTAATGTTGTAATATGTTATCTATCTATCTATCTATCTATCTATCTATCTATCTATGGAACTTTTTGCATGCTCCCAAAATGCAATGCAAAACAGTGCATTCCATCAAGAAACTTTGTGCATTCTTGTAAAATATTCGTGCTTTCACACTAAAAATATCATTCTTCTCTGAGAAACTCTGCATTCTCTTCAAAAAGTATTCTCTCTTACAAAAAAAAATAAAAAAAAAATAAAAAAAGTTTTCTCAAATAAAAAATAAAAAATTGTGTAATCTAACAAAAAACTTTAACAGAACATTCGTGTTGCCTAAATAAACATTTGTGTTCTCTCACAAAACATTTGTTCGGTAACAAAACATTTGTGTCCTTTAACAAAACATTTGTTCGGTAACAAAACAAAATATTTGTGTCCTTTAACCAAATATTTGTTATCTATCTAAACATTCTCTCACAAAACATTTGTGTTGTCTAAATAAACATTTGTGTTCTCTCACAAAACATTTGTTCGGTAACAAAACATTTGTGTCCTTTAACAAAATATTTGTTATCCAACTAAACATTCTCTCACAAAACATTTGTGTTCTCTCACAAAACATTTGTTCGGCAACAAAACATTTGTCTTCTATCATAAAACATTTGTTCTGTAACAAAACATTTCCGTTCAAACCTTGTTTCGAAACATTTCAAAATCTGATGGTGCACTTCTAGACTGCATTGATCAGAAGTGTCTAACGGTTGTATAATGTACATTCACACTTTAACACAAAGGAGAATGATAGTTAATTGTGTCTAAATGGCTTAGTTTGCCAAATTCTGCCTAAAAACATAAAACAAGCATTCCACATTAATAAAAGAAAACAAATTAAACATGCTCTTGAATCAGTTTGCAAATCAAATCTCCATTTTGCTGAGCGCTGTAGTCATAACCTGCCAGATTCTTGTTATGGAGAAGCGCTATGTATGTTTTCTTTAACTAATCTTACTTTTTGCATTATTTGTGCAAGTAATGACATTTTGACCATTTCCCTCCTTCTTTCTTCTCTTTTCCCAGTCGTGTTTGTGGTGTTTTCTCGTGTCCCGTCTATTGTGGCTCCAATCGGGGGTGATGTGCTGTTAGACTGTGGCTTCAGACAGAAGAACTCCGTCCCTGGGCAGGATGTGGCACTCGAGTGGCGTATACAACACAGAGGAAATGGCCGGAAAATACTTGACATGAAAGCGAGGGAAACAGAGGCAGACGTGGGACAAGATTGTAAGTGAGAAATATGAATGAATTTTAAAGAAAACGCGTTTGGATGTTAAATAGCACATTATTACTATACACTACAGTATTTGTGGACCGGGAAGGCACAAGCGCTGAAGCAGATCTTCTGGTGAGGGACGGCAATGCATCTCTGACTCTGAAGAGGTTAAAGGTCACAGATGAGGGCACATACATCTGTACTGTCGGCTCTGGGGAGTTTCAGACTCAACAGATCGTGCAGCTGCACATCACACGTGAGTCTTTTATTGCCACACTGAAGGTCAAAATTCCCTTTAATAATCTGTATAAAGATGTTTCTTCAGCTATAGACACTTATTATAAAATATACTTTTGAACTACTTTAATCTATCAAGTAACAATAGTGGACACATCAAAGGAGAATTCTGCCATTCTTTCCTCCTGAAAGTCATTAAAAGTCCCACTATATTATTATTTCCACCATATTTTAAATCATTGATTTTGTAACAAAGCATTCAGTGTTGGAAAATTCACATTTCATTATTCACATTTTGCATAATTTGCTTTAAATTTAATTCTTTTTGTCATTTTTTAAAAATATATATATATTTGATACTTCTAAAAAGTATTTTTAGAATTTGCTTTGTATTTACTTGAAAATAAGTATATTTTAGCGCTTTATGCAAGCAGATGCAAACTTTGTTGGAGAAACGCAAAACATTTGTGAGAGAACACACATTTTTTAAATTTACTTTTTTTTTTTGTCAACATTTATTTTTTTATTTTTTTTTACCATCATTAAGTCACTCTATGGGCTACATAACTTTTTGAAACTCAAGTAAAAAAAAAAAAATATTATTTAAAATCCTTTGTTTAGATTATTGTAGTTTTAAACATAATTTTGAATTCATACTTTATGATGGATTTCCATAGTTAAATATTGACCGTGTGTGGAACTGGGACATGGGTAAAACAATGAAATCTATACATAAATGTGATATGAAAAGTACATAAATAAAATTTCGGTCACACTTGATTTTAAGGTCCAGTTCTCACTCTTAACTAACTATTAAATAACAATGACATTTGCCTCAATAAATTCTTAATTACTAATATTATTAATATTTATATTATTATTAATATTTAGTTAGGTAGTTGTTAAGTTAAGGTATTGGATACGATTGGGAATGTGGTCATGCAGAATATACGCTTTAGAAACAGCCAATATAATATGGATGCCAATAAGCAGCTAATTAATAGTGAGAATTGGTCCCTAAAGTGTTACCAAAGCTTCTAATGCCTTGAGCTTCATATAACTTCATATAAATTGAAATATGTTTGTTTTAATAAACATCCACACATGGGACATACAGTAATTGCTCAAAGTTAAAGAAACCCATAAATTGTTCTCATCCACGAATCCTCAAATGTTCCGTTCCACTTCTTCTCCCAGAACCTCCTCGTATCACACTGTCTGAGGAGAAACTGACATTTCAGGACACGACGCCCCAGAAACTGAGCTGCCATTGTCATCGCTACTATCCTCTGGACGTCCAGGTCAGCCCGCTTTCAGAATAAGCACAAAACCGTGTTTTGATCTCGTTTTGGAGTCGGGCTCTTGGCTTGTGTCCTGCAGGTGGAGTGGTTTTCGCAGGCGCCCTCTGAAGAAGAGCCTGTCTCTTTGTCAAAAGAATCCTCCCTCTCCAGCCATCGGCAGCACAGTGATGGAACATACTCCCTCTCCTCACACCTCACCCTGCAGCCCCACAAACACCCTCCGGGGACCGTTATCACCTGTAGGGTGTCTCATGCCACCCTAGAAACACCGAGTGATGCCACCCTCACTGTGGACAAACCTGAGCCGGGTAAGAGATCTTTTGTTAAGTTGGCCATGATGTTTTCACTAATATGATTGATGTATTTCCATGTGCAAAAAATTTGATGTAGTATCAGTAAATCAGTTCGAGTGAAACATTTGTAAAGTCTGTTGATTTTTGTTTTTCATTCGACAGAAACAGCCTTCTGGACAATAGTCTTGATGCTGGCGATATCAGTGGTGTTTTTATATCAGGCTTTCAGAGGTGCAGGTGAGTCTAGTTTTTTTATATATTACTGTATATATTACCCTTCAAACGATTTTGTATATAGTTTTATAAGTTAAGACTTTTATTCAGCAAGGATGCTTTAAATTGTGACAGTGAAGCGTGACGGTACATATTTTTACATTGATACATTGAAAAAAATGACATTTGAAATATATGTTGTTCTTTTCAATCTGTATTTATCAAAGAATTCTGAAAAAAAAAATGTTTTCACAAAAATATTTAGCAGCATATTTTAGCATAACTTGTTTTTTTTTTTACTTTGATAACGATAAGAAATGCTTTTTTTTTTTGCACAGCAAAACTTGCTTATTAGATGGATTTCTAAAGGACACTGAAAACTGGAATAAATTACCTTTTACAACATATAAAAAAAAAGAAAAGAATCTCAATTAGGATCTTAATGATCTCGAAATTGTAATTATATTTTACATTATTATTACTTTCTTTCTGTATTTTTGCTGTAATAAATGCAGTTATAGTGATCCGAGTCCTTCATAAAAAAATGTAATAAAAATAAAACATTGAACGGTAGTGTATACTATATAAGACCACAAGATGGTGAAGGGAAAATGTTAAATGTATTATTGATTATTGTTTTATAATTTTTTGTCTTTAAAGAGAATTGAGGACCAGTCTTCTGCATGAATTCTTGGAAGGAGCCATCTTACGTTTTTTTACTTCATCTGTCTGCACTGTCTACACATGGGTTTATTTTCATTCAGTCACGGTACATTTGTTTAATAGAAGTGAAAGGGGTGGCTGACTGCTTTTTTTTGGCTTGATTATGTTTATGGGGTGCAGTGTAACATCATCATGCTTCATAAAAAAAGCCTTATTTTTCATAAAAAATGTTTATTGTCATCCACTGTCTCCATTGCAATTTGAACGACCGGTTGACTTTCTGTTTATATGATACCACCCCCTCAGAAATAAGCAATGCACGTAGTGCCCGTGACGTCACCTGTAGGTTTCCGAAGAGCGTTTTTGAAACCTAAAGTAGGCGAAGCCGGCCGTTTCCACCTTGGCATCATCACCGCACGTCATTTCCGGATAATTGAAAATGAGCAAAGAGACAGGAGCTGGCTGCTGAAGCCACGCCCACCTAGCTCGACAGCAGTGACAGAAGCGGCAATCTACCCGTCACTCAAGTAGCCACGCCCTTAATTATGCAGAATTTTAAGGCATAATATAATTCAAACAATGAGTTATAAAAAATTAAAAAAAATCACCCCTCTCAGTTTTCATGAAGGGCAAAATTAGCTATATATACCGAAACCACTTTTTGTACTGTAAACCATTTTTCCTGCTGTGAAGTTTTTACATTTTAACATGAGTCTATGGGATTGATTCCCTTTTTCAGCCAGCCTCTAGCAGCCGGTTGATGAATTACAGTTTAACTCACTTCCGTGTTGACTTCACAAGAGAGAGGAGAAGTACCCAGCTGCAGACTGCAGATCGAGGAGGTGCTGCATCTGGGACGGGGCTGCACGTGTTGCCCTGCCACATACCTACTCTGATTGGTTCGATCTTCTTTCATAGACATATATGACAGGACATGTGAGAGAGAAATTCACCATGTAAATTTCTGGGTTTGTGACGTAACAAACTCAAAGTAGCTCACTGTAGTCCCTACGAGCAGTTTTTGTAGGCATTAAACTGCCAGAATTTTAAAAGACGAGATCTCCGTTTTCATTGAACTTTCAGCACCTTAACAGCGCCAGATATTGTTTATGCTCAACTGCAACATTACACACTAATGAAAAAAAAGTGAAATCGCAATCAACCGCCCCTTTAAATGTAAAAAATGCATCATCTTGCGTAACTTATTCTATAAATGTCAAATGAATTCTATTTTTCACAATGTTCTAATCTATTGGATGTTGTTTAGTTTTCTTGTTTTTATTTTTGTGTGAAATAAAGACAACGGATAAGGTTTTGTCGATGGCTTTATTGGCATCATTAAAGTATCAGAGACATACAAGCATGCTGTTTATGCCATTCAAATCTAAAACTGGCATCAGAGCTAATGTCATTATTCCATATGGTATATGGTTATGCTATATGCTTTCATCAATATTTAAACACATAATAATTTGTCCTCATTTTTAGGTTTTTCACTTGATCATACAAGAGAAAAAATAGACATGTCTAAATCCTCCAACAACAAAACAAAATACAAAAGTCTGTGCTGAAAAAAAGGAATGTGAAAACCAACTGTTGTAAATTGCATGGCAGTATAGATTATTGTTTATGCTTTGTCTGCATTGATTATCTGTCAATTTCTGTACATTTGTTTCAGTACATTTTGGCAGGCTTGTAGCATTCACATGTTGTTCCCAGATGAGGCTTATAACAGGCAGTTAATAGTAATAAATACCCATATCACACACAAAACAGTCGAACAGTGGGATTATTCTGCCATGCAAGTCAAAACAAACACATGGAAATCTTATTCTAGCTACCTTATGTGTTTTCAATGTGTATAAGTTCTCACTTTTCCACTTGATTACAGTTTTGCATGTATTTTTCCTGTTTATTTTCATAACCTGTGCACCTATACCGTAGGTAGAAAACCCCCCACAGCTATTCTCATAACTGATCTGTCTATTTGTGCTGTTTTTCTGGAGATGTCTGAATCTAAAGCACACAGACACATTCAGAATAAAAATCAGTGGATGATAGCTGATGAATCTACTGCAACAGCAGCAGTGATAATGGGTTAAGAGGATTCTGACAATATCAGTTTATAAAAGTTCTCCTAAATGTCAGATGAGAAAGCTTTGGCAAAACAGAGACAGAAATGATGTTCACCTGACGACTTATTATTTCTATTTCACTCTCACATTCATACAAACACACACATTTTCTCTTACATACACTACCGTTCATTTTTTTTTTTTAAATGTTCTCTTATGCTCACCAAAGATGCATTCATTTGATCAACAAAAAACATTAATAATGTAAAATATTATTACAATGCAAAATAACTGTTTTCTAATTTAATATATTTTAAACTGTAATTTTTTAAAGCTGAATTTTCAGCATCATTACTTCAGTGAGACATGATCCTTCAGAAATCATTGTAATATGCTGATCCGATTCTCAAGAAACATTTCTGATTATTGATCAATGTCTTTCTTAATGGTTTTGTGGAAACCATGCTTAGAAATTAGATTTTTTTCTTCTTAACATTTTGAATGTCTGACACTGTCACTATTGACCAAATTAATGCATCCTTGATGAATAAAAGTATTATTTTCTTTCTCAAACTTTGAAACAGTATTGTACGCCTCCTTCCATGAGCATTCTCTCTCTCTCTCCTTATCTTCTCACTCGTCTCTCCCAGTCTATTTTTCTTCTGCTCTCTCTGTGCATTCATGTATGAATGTCTGCAAAACATTTAAATAATGCAGGAGATTCTGTAATGGAGGGAACGAGAGAGAGAGAGAGAGAGAGAGACTGAAATGTGCTAATTCTGCTAGAGGATAAAGGAGAGCAGATTTCTGTGTATTACTGTTACATAAAGGTTCAAAACGGAGAGACCTCGAGATTAAAGCGAGAAGGATGTGGAAAATGGACAGAGCTCATGATTGTGTTTTCTTCATTCACTCATTCTTGTTCGTTGCAGGTGGATCGGCTCAGGTGAAGAAATACACTAGATAAGGAAAGATAAAAAGGAAAAGAGTTTCTTCATCTCATACTGCCCTGTTGCACACAACTGCCCTTAATGAATAATTGACTGTAATGAGTGTAATGATGAATTATTGAGCTTGTGCGGTGCTGGTCTGGTCTAGTCTGGCCTCTAAACACACAAACTCACATAGATGGCTGGTCTCAGCACCAGCACTGATGCATTTTAAATATCCAGACAAATGTAAAAATGTAAAAAATATAATCCGGATTTCAGATCAAAGAACTACAAATGGTTTCATTTTTAATAATAGGTAACTGTACCTTTATAATTAGGACAATATAATAAAAAATAATTGCCTTTGTAACAACTTACTGACGTGTAACCTAGTGTGATTAGATAATAGGATGTAGTGTTAGTGATTACTAATTAATTGTCTGATGATGTAACAACAAATGCTTTAAAGGAGCCATTCAAATGATTCAATACTCACAGAAAATGATTCCGATGAAGATGACTCCAATGACACCCATAATAATCATCATCTGAGCGGGGGGGGGGGGGGGATTAACATAGTTAAAATAACAATTTATCACTCAATCTACATTACAAGAAGGAAGTCAGCAAGCAAAACATAAATTATCCATCAGGAATCAACATATTATTCAAGAATATGCTAACAAATATGGAAAAATCCTCAAAATCCTCTAATTTTTATCAGATGCCTGGCTAAAATTATAAGTCTGATTGTTTATAAAAGTAATCATAAAAAAATCAAGTGGGTGTATGAGCAACTTTTTGCCCTTAAATGAGCTTATTCTTACTGTTGACATTGAAAATTATTTGGACAAAAGCGTCTGCTAAATGAATAAATGTAAATAAATTAATTGATGCATGTGTTATTTCAAGGGTATCGGTTAATATTTTGACATTCTGCCTGCATATTTTAGTCATATTTGGTCATTCCCTTTCTCATTTTCCCTTATTTTATCAATTTTCCTGGGAAACCAATCTATATTTATATAATTTTTTGATCATTAAATCTTGCCTTACATGCAAGGTCTGAAAGTTCAAGACATATTAAAGATTTAAATATGGTAAATATGGTAAATATACATGTAAATAGAGACACCTATTGGTAGATGAAAGCACAATTAATAAGTATATGAATATATATATATATATATATATATATATATATATATATATATAAACACGCAAGGGATGCAGGTGTACAGAATATTTTGTAAAACAAGTTTGTTTTACTTTTGTTTTGTATAAATCAAGTAGGAGTATGAGGAAAAAAATAATATAAAATTATAAAACAGATGACTCCCAAATCAAACACACCTGATTTAAATCATCAGCTTAGTAAAGACCCCAAGATAGGAGAGACGTCAAAAACATTCAGTCAGGGTTGCCAGATTGGACAGGTTCCCACGCAATTGGCTGGTTTTGAATTCAATTGCTTAGGTAAAAAAATGGTTCGGGTCAGTTTGGAAGTTTTCAAACATCTTAAACTGTATAGGTTAATTGGTTAACAAACAAAACCCAAGTGTGCATCTGGGATACTGCATCCAATCAGTCATAATGACGCTGCTAAACACACACTGCAGAGTCGACTGGTGCTGATGTTGATCATTCTCGTAAATATATTTGCCCTGATTTTATTCATTTTCCTGGGAGACTGATAAAATTTTTAAAGTACTTTTCATCATTATTTTGTTTTAAGGAGTTAAAAATTGTTCTTATCAACTTTGATCGACATGGCAATAATAACCATCACATAATTTAAAGGTTTTTTTTTTTTTTGGAGTGGGTGGGTTTTTGGTGAGCTTTTGGACTAGTAATTGTTCATCCCAACTGGCAAAACTGTATGCACTGTTGGGTGTTCTCCAGCACCAGGAAAGGAAACCATTGCCTTAAACAACCTACTTTTTCATCTCATAGCACATTTAAAAAAATTGTCTTAAGAAATCCGTAAACATGAATCTTACAAACATCTTTGACAAGGCAGCTAACTTGACAGATCACTACTGCCATAATAACAAAAATCATACTGGTATTTTTATCCTGCACACAGTACACAAATAGCTGTACTGATATGTCCCATGTTCCTCTGTAACTAGGCGATTGTCAAAACCCAGAGGCTCCAGTTTACACTAATTAACACTTACAGCTGTACAGAACAAAAATCACTGAGCATAGCATGAGCAATAAGCACTGACCTATTTACTCCTGCATGCTAGTTCATTCACACTACATGGAGCTCTGAGTATAAGTGTTATTTTAGTATTACTTATATACTTTTATAGCATTTAGTAATATTTTGAATTCGCTTTTATTTTCAGTTTAAGTTTGTTATGTGGTGTCATTCGGTGTGCTTTATTTTTCTTGAAATATTTATATAGTTTTAGTATTATAGCACGTAAACTTAAGCTTAATTATTACAGATAGGTTTTAAGTGTTTTTGTTTTGTTTTGTTTTTAGCTCTAACAATGAAAACACTGGAGTGTATCATATATTACATTTGGTGCTCGATCTCATTTTTTTCACTGTAAATCCCCTCGCTTAATTATTTATTACACTGAAGAAGTAATAAGTAATATCCTGAATGAGCGCTGAGCTGATTTCATGCAGTCACAGAGACTCACCTTGCAATTCTTCCACCAGTATTTGTTCTTCAGTTTGGCAGCACAGCTTTCGAACTGTGACGCTCCGGCCTGTAGAGCATCTGCCCTGTCGTCCAGCTCGGAGAGCTTCTGGTCTCTCTCCAGAACCTTATCCACATTCACACGCATGATATCCACCACCTGCCGAACACAACCACAGAAAAGACATGAGACAAAAAAGAACCACACTGATTAATTATGTTGCAATAGCATCGATTTGTATTTTGGTTATTTGAAAAGCTGTATGGGTAAAACTGCGTAACCCATCCAAAAAATCATGTCCTGTGCATATATAATGCATTCATTTTTTGGTCCATAAACTCTATACACACCTCGTCCACTTGTGCTTGTGTCTGCTGCAGTCGGCGGTTGCTGGTGGTGTTTGGAGGGGCAGCAGGAGGACCGGCTCCTCCAGGAGCACCTGCTGGGTTGGCATCATCTGCAGCAGACCTAACATCCAGAGAGAACCACCACACTTTAAAAAAGTTGCTGACACGTGCTAAATTAGTGGTTTAACGATATATGAGATTTTCACTGTTTCATAACAATCGTGTATATATATTATGAACCGCATATCATATCTATCTATCTATCTATCTATCTATCTATCTATATATACACTTCTTTTTTTATCCTTAGCCTCAATACCAAAGATATCAAGCTTATGTTTTGGTCTATCAAAAATGTAAAATTAGTGTTAAAAAAATGTTAAATTAATAAATGTAATCATGACCGTCACTGATGCTAAGAGACATCTCCCTGTAGTTTATAATCATACTCTTGTACACCTGCATGAAATCACATCCCCAACACATCAAAACGACTTTAAGATAACCTAAATTTTGGAGAAATTAGATTGAATACTGCTTACAAAGTTACTGTATGTACGGATAAACATAGGCCTATAATTGTAACAAAAACAGCATAATATAGTCTTGCCAAATACTTACATTCTCGAGCAGCTTTTTCAGAGTGCCTCACTGAAGGGAGAAAAACCAATGAAGACACAATTAAAATCAAAATAGCGCAGATGTAGTATAGACGTTCAAATTATTATGAAGCGGCTGAGATTGCTTCTGGCGCGCGTCTTCAGTCAGAGTGGCGCATTATCGCAGCACGCGCTGGACCGTGAGAGCGGTCGCGTGCTCGGACGCACGAGCGCGTGTGTACATGTTCAGATTCTCCTTGAGAAAACTCCAGTAACGGATTTATGAGGACCGGTTTGCTCTCTGAAACGTTAAAAATTTAGACATTAATCAGAGAAACTTCACATAAATAATGCAGCGCAGGGTAATTGTGTGTGTTGTGACGGAATTCTTCAGTGTTGTAGCGTTGGTTAGTAGGTTAGTGCGGTGGATGTGCGCGCGCTGCGCTCCTGCACTGCGTCGCTGCTGTAGCTGAACTCATGGGGGGGAGGAGGAGGAGGAGGAGGATGAGGATGCCCAGCATGTTTCCACAGCCCCATCCTCTCTCTCTGTACTGCGGTACATCAGTGAGTGCTGAGTCGGCTTGTTCACTCTTAAAAGACTTTTCTTCACATGAGAACTGGGTTCTCCGCACACACCGCACGCGGTTTTCCTCGTGACCTGAAGAGGCAGTTATGGATCTCATCTTCCATCAAAACATCAGCACACATTTTTGGCGGCATCAACGAAGCGGTTAAATAAAAAGACAAATATTGAAGACAAATGCTGCATAATATGTATAACACAATAATGATCATTTTGGGATAGAAAAAATGTAGCACCAAATATAGCAACAGAAATACAGTATATAGACATTTAAAAAGACGTTTTGATCTTGGACCTTGGTATGTATAGAGTACAGTTAGAGGTAAGGTTAAAAAAAAAAAAAAAAAAAAAATTAAAAACCTTCTGTTAAATATATATATATATATATATATATACACACATATATATATATATATATAAACAATAATAAATAAATGTTGTAAAAAAGGTATATTTAGCATTTTCCTCACATACCACACATTGGTAAAGAATTTTGCTTTTGTTTATTCTTTGGAATGTTTATCCAGGTAAAATTATTATTTTGTTTTAAAACTTTTCATGTTTATATTTATGTTATTCTGATTAGAATTAAATATGTAGGTTTAAAAAATTTGGACAGCGTTTGAGCAATTATGAGTTACAAATCCAAATGAATTTCATAATTTAATATTTTCTAATTTTAAATAAAAACGGGGTAAGTTAAGAAAAAAAAACAAACATGTAATAACACACTATACTTCAGATTCCCTTAACCATAATAAAGCCCTTTATTACAAAAGGAACTGAAAATAGTGATAGAAAAATTGACAAAGAAACCGTTACGAGAAGTTATCCAAAAACCACAAGGAAAATGATAATTGGGTGGCATGAAATAACTAGCAAATAAACACAGAAGTGAGCACTGCTATTTGAAGTAGCGTTGTCTGACTTTTTTTTTTTTCATCACAAGATGTTACAGATCAGAAGTCACTTTTAAGAAATAAATGAAGATGCTCATTCACAATAACATGTAAGAAGTATTTTTTTATGGTTAGTCTGTTCTCTTGTTCCTCCCGATAACATCTGTTAGAACAGTAATTCTTGCTTGTTTAATCATATATGAATTCTGTGTTCATCTCTATCCATCATCCAGGTTGAAAACCTTTCATCAGTTTTATTTGCCTTTGTCCTGGGTCCAGACACTTCTTATTCCTCTATTTC
Source organism: Carassius auratus (assembly GCF_003368295.1). NCBI lineage: Eukaryota > Metazoa > Chordata > Actinopteri > Cypriniformes > Cyprinidae > Carassius > Carassius auratus. The sequence goes on from NC_039258.1 coordinate 14,230,177, forward strand.
TTCTCATCCTCTTTCTTGCCTTCGGGTGGTTTTGTTCGGTTCTGGGATGCCAGAGAGCCCATGGCATTACGGATGGCTTCGTTGTTGGGGTCGACACCTGGAAGGTTCTCCAGCACACTCTGCAAAAACTCTGGATCCTGCATCACATCATAATCCTCCTCATCCTCCTACAGAACACACAGACAGAGTTTAAACTGGTACGTTTATGCCCTTGACATAGTTGAATGTGATTATAAATTAAACACTTGACTAATTAAAGGCTGTACCTGATTATTATAGTATTCAAGATCAGAGCAGAGCTCATACAGCATTTCATTTAGACAGAAACAAAGACTAAAACAGAAATTTCCTAAAAGTTGCCTTGCAACCACTGGTATTTCCTTCTGTACATGCAAAACGAATAACATGTAATGTTCCAGCATTTTTGTTTCATGTGGTTAAGTCAAGTTTCACAATAGCTTCTGAATAATGGGTATGAAGAAGATGCAGCTGCTTTCAATTATCCCCGCAACATGTCTGTGTTCAGTTTTGAATTCAGATCGTCTTTCTAAAAGTAGAGAGCTGGGAAACACACCTTAGGAGCTTCACTGTCCGCTGCTGCACCAGCGTCCACATCCATGGCCTCTGAACCGCCGAACTCTGTGCACAAAGACATTTGTTTGTGTAAAAGAAAAAAAGTCAAAAGGGAAGAAAACTAATAAAGAATAAAAATATATGAAGAGTGGAGAGACAGACCTCCTCCTTGCATGGACATCTGTAGGGCGTATGCGATCTGTTCATCCTCCGTCATGCGGCTGAAATCAGGCAGAGCAGGAGCCGTCGACATCTTCAGCAGAGCATTTTCAGACTCTAACAGAAGCACAGAAGACCTCAGCTCATATTAAACACAGAATTCCCATGAAACACTGATAATAATAATATTAGAATATTATATTAGAACAGCATATTAGAATGATTTCTGAAGAATCACTGCAGTAATGATGCTGAAAATGATGCTTTTCATCACAGGAATAAACTATATTTTAAAATATATACAGTATATATATTCAAATAGTTATTTTAAATTTTAATATTTCACAATATTACCGATTTAAAAAGCAGTGAACATAAGAGATTTCTATAGTGTATATCAATCCATCAAACTTCCAGCTGCTTTAAGGAATCCTTAGTCTAGGTGTCCAGAAAACCCCATCTAGTCTCTCTCACCATCAGCAGTGGGTGATGGGACTCCAGCCTCTGCCGCTGAAGCCACTGTTGCCCGGCGAGCCTCCTCCTCCTGCCTCTGTCTCTGCTCCTCCATCGACACACGCAGAGCCTGCAACAAAGACACGAGGAGAAACAGACACATTTATAACATGGAAAATCTCTAGCTGAGAAGTTTGTCCTATAAAACCAGTGCTACTCACCAGAGCGAGCTCGGGGTCTGCGCTGGGATCCACTCCAAACTCAAAGTCACTTGGACCCAGGCCCAAAATGGTGCCACCCTCACCGGCCATAATAGGAGAGGACAGAAGAGCATCTGCCAGGCTCGGGCCGGGAGGCACCGTTACCAGGTGAGAGCCTACGCCCTCTTTTCCATTCAGGGTGTTCACAAACACTGTCAGCTTATCAGTGTTCACTTCCTGCAACGCAAAAGAGCAAAAACTGAAATGGTGTGGAGCGTAAAATGACATGAAAAAGAAGACTCTGGAGGACTGTGTGATAAACTACATTCCCTTAAAATAATATACGTTTACCTCTTCTCCAAAATTAATGATGTCAACACTGACTTTTTCCTTCTTCAAACGTTTTGCCATCTTCACCAACTGAGTGAGACAGGTCGGAGGCACAATGAGCAGGGGATTACATATTGTATTGGCTTTCTGTAAATATGGACTCATATGGTGCAACTTAAGATACATTAAGGCAAAAATAACTTGCATCTTTCTCCTGGTCGTCCACAGGGCTTCCCACAAAGGCAATGATCCTCATCTTATGGTTCTTTCCCTGTCTGTGTTTCAATGCCAGCTGTGAAACAGAAGGAGCAGAGAGAATGGGAAGCAGAACTAAATATATAAATGAATAAAAAATGGTGGTACACTACCATTCAAATGTTTTCGGTAAGTATGATTTAAAAAAAAGAAATGTATACTTTAATTCAGTAAGGACACATTAAATTAATCAAAAGCGACAGTTACAGATATAATTAAGTGGAATTAGAGCGAGAGAGAGAGAGCAAGAGAGAGATGTGTGTGTATATATATAAAAAGCAAGCAAGACACATTTTAAATTCATAATTTAAATTTGAAATTACAGCTACTGGAATATACAAATATTTCTAACACACACAAAAACTGTTCATGTAAATGGACAATATATTATTTATATATATATATATATATATATATATATATATATATATATATATATATATATATATATATATAAAATAAATACTGATGGTCCAGCCAACTCACATGTGCTACTCTGATGCCAGTGCAGAAGCAGATAACTCCTTTGGGCTGAACAGCGTGAAGCTTTGACAGGATCCGTCCCGTGTCAGGGGTCAGTGTGGTCAGGACCTCACAGTTACTACAACACACAGTGATTGGGTTACATTTCTACAGGTCTGTTAACAACACAACTAGTCTACATAAAATCTTCATCCTACTTGGCCATAGTGATGAGCCCCACGTTGTTTTCTGGGTTGCTTCGAGTCTTTGAGTGACAGATGATGTTGACAGCGTCCTGCTGGGCCTGAAGTCTGGTCGGTAAGAAGTCTCCATTGCGCATATACTCACTGTTGTCCACACTAGAAATAATAAACTTACTCTGTGATGTTCACTCAACAATCCTGTCAAATATGAAACCGCAAATGATCGTACGAAGCCTAGAAAGTGTTCTATAGAATATTCAAATATAAGATTTAAGAAGGTTGAGAACGTCATCACGAGTAAAGCGTTTTAGAACACAAACTGGAAGGATTTTAAATCATGTCTTGTCAGTTTTTTATATAAAAACCCAGATTATCACAAAGGAACTGGAGCAAACCCTTTTATGATTTAAACAGAAACTGATTTCATTAAATGACAACTCAGACAGCCTGATAATCGCAACTTTAAGCTTTATAACTTGTCCTCTCATAACATGTTAACACAAAGAAGCGGTTTTAAATGATCAATGTTCCATCATGACTCAGGAAAACTGCACAACTGTTCTTTTGCTCAACGCGACCTTTCTCTCACCTCCAATAAACATAATATCCCACATAATTGAATCGTAATTTAAATAAATCCCCATTATCGGATGTTAGAATAATATAAAGTATTTTTTCTTACCAAACCATAGTACTTTCAAGCACCATCTTGAAAATTTTCTGTCGCTCTACGTGACGTAAGCACGTATGCGAACGATCATTTGTTAAAGTAGCACGGTGGGAATTATGGGAAACGTCGTTTATTTTCTATTTGATTCTCAACTAACTCTTAGAAGACCTTTATTCAAGATAAAGGTTTTTATTTCACTTGAATACACAGTGTATGTCTGGTGTAAGTTTATTTTATTTCTGAATGAGGAAGAATCACAAATATAGGAGAAAACAATGGTTTGGAAAATATTTTTTTATTTTTAAATCAGAAAGACAATGAGAAAAAACAACGTCACCACATCACTGAAAGATGGTAGGAGAAACAGGCTGCAAACACCACACAAGAAAAAGGCATTTCCGTGACTCATATACATATTATATACACGTTTTTTACAGGCCAGGTAAAAATATAGACCTCGAAGCACTTACGGTTGTCAGTCATTGTTTCTGACACCGCCAGACATTCACATGTAGAAAAGCCGAGGAACAGCTTTCACAGATTTATATTGAATATTTATCATGGACATACCCTAAACACATAAAATACAAAAATGCTTTATCTGCCAGATTACATAATACATACAATCATCTACGGTACATAGAGAGAATTCAAAATCCATACAGGTCCACAAAGTAAAAAAGAAGAGGAGAGAAAGACATTTCTGAATAAATACAATAACTGAAATACATTGGCAGAAATGTTCATATTGCAGTAGGTTGGTTGTCTGTTTAGTGTCTACTACGTTGCCAGCATTTAATCCGGTGTGCACTGTGCACAACTAACGTGTCTGTTGTGCAAATATCTGTCTCACTGTATTAATACAAACACTGGACAAAGCATATGAAAAACAGCTGTCTCTATTTGACTGCTCACATTGCATTCACAATATAATTTTCATATTTATAACATTTGTATTATTTCCAGACCAAAAGATCCACTTTTGGGATGTTAAAGTCAAGATGTTAAGATGTCTTAGTGTGGTTTAGAGGAGCTGAAAATCATTCTTACCCATAATAATGGTCAGAGGAAGGCAGTGATTGCTGTGTCTTGAGTCCATAAACACAAATTAATAAATAATAACCCCACGGAAGCAGAAATGAGAGTGAAGCCGAAATTGTGAAGAGAAAAAAAGGAAACTAGATAACCTTTAGAGAAAATACCCCAAGCCAACTGTGAAACTAAGCCACTGAGAGCCGATCAAAGATCAGTTTTTGGGTTATACATTTTAGAAGCTCCAATCTAAAAGGTCCATTACACAGAGCAGATAAAAAGCACCACACGGAAGAGTGAAATGAATATGAACATTGTGTGCAAGGTTTTATAACAGTAACATCATTATAGACCCAGTAACTTTGAACAGAGATGGGATAAAAATTGACTATAACACGTAAAAATTTTAATCAGGGCAATGTAAATCATACTGTACTATAGCTCTCTGGAGTTAAATGTTATCATAGGTATTTTCTGACATTCACAAATGATCACAAATTGTTCAAGTTTAGAAATAGTGTATAAAATCTGCAGCATAACCCAAAAAATAAAGCCAGTAAAATAGCAAACTGCACATATTTGATTTTAAATTCAGCGCCAAAACAGACATTGATACAAATGCTTTAACCCCTATCTACTTTCAAATTACAAACTGTAATTTTAGATCTAGTTTTTAAGTGATATGAGCTTGCTGTTGGGTAGATACTTTTTTTTCTAGATTAAACTTTGTGCAGCATTAAGGTGCATTATCAAAATGTTCTGTAACTTGATTTAATGTGTAACATCTGACAAAGACTTGAAGTCGCTGAAATGCTTCAAACCAAAAGAGCAAGGCAAAATACAATTTACTTCACAATACCCATTAACCCAAACCCTAGGACTTCTGTCCACAGGTGCACATTTTTACCAATTTGATTTTTAACAAAAATTTTGAAAATATAAAAAACACCTTGATTATGCATAAATACTGCATCCACTGTGAAGCTGTAAAGAAAAGTTCTTCAATACAGTCTTGTGAAAGACTGACAATGTACTTCCTTTGCATATTCTATCTGCATTTTCTTTAGGTCTGCAAAAGATTACATCGGTCTCAAATGTCCATGATGCAGTTCACAGACTACTGTTCAAGACTACAGTCAGCCCTTTATCTAAATACTTCAAGACTGCAATATCAGTCTTAGATCTGTGTGTAACCGAAGCATCGGCTCAGACTATTCTTTGAGTAACGGCCAAAGAGAAACTGTAAGTAATGCCTGTCAAATGATAGATCCATTAAACCCCATTTCCTCTGTTAAATGCTATGGGCTAAATGGAAGTGATAAAAGAAAGGCAGCTTCTTTGAGAGCTTTTATTGAGCCGAAGGCTCTTCAGGTTTTCTTTCCAGCTCCTCTATAAACTAAAGTGTTCACGTGTGCCCTGGTAAAGCCCATTAGTGTCTTTCTTTCTTCACTTAGAGTATTTAATCTGAGGGTGAGTTTAAAAGTACAACTGTATTAAAGAACATTTACATGGTTATAAAGGATTTACATACTGTCATTTGGAAATCAGCAATGACTGACCTTAAGATTTTGCATTTATCGACAGTACAAACAGCTAGAAGAATATAAATTCAGTTTATATTACTTAAATTCAAATCACTTCAGTCTTGTCTAAACACTATATCTGAAAATGCTTAGGTTTTTTGGAGTAAAAAAAAAAAAAAAAACATGCATTGTGTAACAAAATCATCTGTAGATCCGAAATGATTTTTCATAAGCATTTAGATGTTGGTCCAAGTGTTTGGAGGCCATATAATTTCTGCATCCAGTTTTTATACCAACGCGTTGCTCTCAATATTTGCATTAAGGCAGATGATTGGAAGACGTCATGGAACATCAATCATTCTGTCAGACTACTCGTTAATATGTTAGTTAAAAGACACAGCTGCTGTGCCACAAGAGCACATTAGTAGCATTTTAAAATGTACAGGAACACAGAATGAATATTTACAGAACTATATACACAAACACAGCACACAAATATTAGGGGACCCTTGGCATGGCAGCAATATGCGCAGTGAAAAGAGAGAATATGGCATGCAAGCAGGTCCTTGAGAGCTGATTGGTCCAGTATGGAGGAGCAGGAAACTAAATTCAAGTGACAGATGCATAGAGATTCAAAGGCAAACCAAGCATCTGAATTAAATGAGAGAAAAATCTAAAATCTACTTAGTGGCACCTCAAAGAAGGCAATCGTAAAGCAACTAACCATGAAATACTAAGCCTGAATGTGGAATAGTTCGAAAATACAACGCGATTTTTTCTGTAACATTCAAATGCATTAACTTTTTACAAAGTGGAAATCCTATTTGGTCATTTTCCCCCCTGTATTGTTGTTGCTCTTAGGGCGCATGCTGTCTTCAACACAGAAAGAGCTGGAAAACTCACCAATGAGATGCTCTCATCAGATCAAAAAAAAATAAAAATGAACCTTCATATATGTATATACAGAAGCCACTGAGAAATAGAAGTTGTCTGCTTATCTCTGACACACACTCCGTCACAGCATAGTGCCATTTGAGATAAGTGTACTGGAGCGCTAGCAGCCATTAGTCCGACTCACACCAGTTCAGAGAGAACCAAAAGGTTTAAAGGCCTATATAAATAAAAATCTATGCTAATAGAGATTTATGCAACATAGCCTCCAACGATACTATAAACTGGTGCCAACTGTGTAACATGTTTTTTCCTCCCAGCACTTGCTAGGAAGAGAAAACTAAAGAGTTTGTGCATCCTGCTTGCTCTGTTTGAAGTGTTTAAGAGCGAACAAAGAGTGCGACTGAGATACTAACATCACTTTTTGAAGAATTTTGTTGTGAAAATTGGTTTTAGCAGCATTTCCTGTGCAAGAGAAAGAGAAAGAACCACTAAAACTCTTCGCTCAGTGGCTTTCCTTCATTCTTTCAGTCTCTCACTCACTTTTAAAACATATTTCATTGTGCTGAGGCCCTGGAGTTCTTTCCGAAAACCCCCATCATACCAGCGCTCAGAAGCGCCCCTCATCTCTTCTGAGGTTCTGCGTCCATCTCTTGTTTAAATGCTCTGCTCTTACTGGAAAACAAAAATAAAAAAAAGCATTTAGCCTTTAATAAAACAAAATTTGGGGATCCGAATGAAATAATTTTAGTCACATATATAAATTTGTTCATTTAAAACTTACAAAACAAATGTCCGTTTCTGGGATGATGTCTTCGAGAGAAACAGCGTCTTCGTTTCTTAACTGCTCATCTAAGCATTCGGCTTCAGTGCTGAAGAACACAGAACATATTAACATTTTGTCTTTATATACACACCCTAAACAAGTTCTGTGATTGGTAAGATTTTCATGTTTTTGAAAGAAGACTCCAATTTATTTGATCAAAAGCACAGCAAAAACATTCATATATTCATACATGTTTTACATTTGAATATATTTTAAAATGCAATTTATTCTTGTGATGGCAAAGCTGAATTTTCAGCATTACTCCAGTCTCCATGCTCCTTTTGAAATCATTCTGATATGATTTACAAATCCTTGGGAACTTTTGGAATAACGCAAGTATGAAATATAAATACAGCATGAAATATATCACACCGCGCAAGTGGTTTTGGATTTTTTTTTTTACTTTATTCATTATTAATTTTATTCATTTTAAAGACACTTTAAAAGTTTTTACTGTCAGTTATGATCGATTTAATGCATCCTTGCTGAATAGAAGTATTAAGTTCTTTAAAAAGAATGTTTCTTTGACGGTTTAATCATGAGAGGTGGTGAGATGAGAAGTGTGTGTTCAGTCTCACCTGAGAGGGGCGCTGTTGTCAGGCTCAGTGACTGCAGATTTGTGCACCTCCACCCCTACCGACCTGTCAGTGAGCCGGCATAATTATACGTGGGAAGAAAGACTGCAATAAACTACACAGAAACAGAGAAACAGTGACAGATTAAGATGATGTGCGGAGGTACCTTTGAGGAGGGGAAGATGATGTCCTTCCTGTGCTGCCAGGTAAGGCGCTGGTCAGATTAGTTGCAGCAAACTCACTGGAGCTTCCAGCCAAAGGATCGGTTTGTGAAAGCAGGTCCGGTCTGTCCGACTGCATGCCTGAGAACAACAATCACACAGGGAGTTACCACTTGATTTATGCTCCAAAGAACGTGCACGATAAAAGCTGATCAACTCATCAAATAAAGTCAAAAAAATTTACAGTGATGTCTGCTGTTTAACATTTGATGTAAGGTTAGGATGATTTATTGCAGCATCCCAGCTATTGTTTTTTTTTAACCAGGGATGATGTAAATCGTTTGGGTTGCATTCCTCACCACTTTCTCCTTCTGTTTCGGACTGGTTAAGGTGAGTACGGTACACCAGTCTGGCATCAGCGACTGTCTGTCCACCAGAAGCAGAAGCAGAGCTTCCCATCGGAAGCCGTCTCACAACACTCGAACAGCCACTACGACTCTTCTTTGAGGGAGATGATTTTACTGGGAACGAACAGAGGGTTAGGATGTAGACATCACAAAAATCTTAAAAACTAGGCCCATCAGTTTAACGTGGTAACTTAATTAGTTCTGACAAAATAACGTGATCAAAATATTTGAACACAGTTAATGCACTGGGCCCCAAGAGAGCCATTCACTTCATTCCTGCCATTTGAACGAATCGAATAAAGACATTTACCGCCACCTGCTACAAGATTTAGTAAATAATAATATTAAAAATAAAAAAACATTAAAGGGATAGTTCACCCAGAAAATTTAAATTCTGTCATCATTTACTCACCCTCATGTACTTTCAAACCTTTCTTTTGTGGAACTTAAAAGCTGTTTTGGTTACCAATGACTTTCATTGTATGAACAAGAAATACTGAGATGTTTCTCAATTTATCTTCTTTCATGTTCCATAGTTTATGTTAGGCTGTTTGTGTGTAATACATTTTGTGTTTAATCAAATAAAATTGTTACAAAACAATTTTTCTCATTTAACACAATAACTTTAAATAATCTTTTGTGGGTATTTTCAAAGTCAAATGTATTTTTGTGATTAATTAGATAAACAATTTTAATCTACTGACAGCCCTTTCATTGTGGCCAGCCTAAGGCACACCTGTGCAATAATCATGCTGTCTAATCAGCATCTTGATGTGCCACACCTGTGAGGTGGATGGATTATCTCAGCAAAGGAGAAGTGCTCACTAACACAGGTTTAGACAGATTTGTGAACAATATTTGAGAGATATAGGCCTTTTGTGTACATAGAAAAAGTATTAAATATTTGACATCAGTTCAAGAGAAATGGAGGCACAAACAAAAGTTTTGTGTTTATAATTTTGTTAAGTGTTTATAAAACAATTGTGGATATGGATCACTTTTAGAATGTATTTCTGAACTTTTTGAAGCTTGAACGTTTTGGTGGAATTTCTGACTCTTCTTTTGATCTCTCAGGTTACAAAAATATCTTCATTTGTGTTTGGAAGATGATTGAATGTCTTTGGATCAACATGAGAGTGTGTAATTGATGACTGAATTGAACTATCCCTCGCTGGAAAAGCTGAGGTTTTATGAACTTACATGCTTTCTTAAATACTGTATTGCACATAAAATGCTGGAATCGCTCAGCGTAGAATCCAGGCCGATGTACAGAGACTGTGTCCTACAACGTAAAAGAGAGAAATGCTATTTATCTCATATAGTAGCAAATAAGTGTAAAAAAAAAAAAACGAATGCTTGCTTTTTACCCCATCGTGAACCAAGGCCTTCCAGGAATGCTCAATTTTTTTTATAAATCTGAAGGAAGAACAAAAGTAGAGATATTAATGATGGTCACGAACATGTGAACACTCAACAGTTGACTGTGAGTAGTCACCTGTATGACTGTAATATGTCGATGATCCCAATATAAACAAGTATTCTCTCTCCTTTACTGTTGCGTGCAGGGATTCCTCCCAATCTACGGACAGAACATCAAATTGAATGTGTTAAATATGACTACCATATACTGCAGCCAAATGTAGAAAACATACAAGGGCAGACAGGATAGGTATACAGATGAACTGCAGGCTTCCATTGAAAATCAAACAAATACATAAGTGGGTGAAAAATAAGATGTTGACTAACTGGTCTTCTGTTTCCAGGGCTCCTTTTCCTTTGGCCTCTCCCTGTATGGACTCCATAGCGGTGCTGTAGAGAGCTTTCTGAGCCTGTGGCCTCCGGTGGTCTGGTGTCACGGCCCCCTCGGACCCCCCACCCTCTACTATCCCTGCTCGCTCACGACATGCCTGATCTGCGTTATGAATCCCCACCAACAGACTGTAGTCCATAATCTTAAAGCTCTGCAGCAGCTGTCAAGTACAGAGATAGATAAGCAAAAAATACCTTGCATTTGACAAAATTCAATATGTATATATGCATTTTTGTACATATTTGCCCCAAATGGTTTAAATGGTTATTAATTAAGGACACAGGATGCATCTTTTTAAACTACTGCAGCCAGAAAGATTCAAAAATGTTGAATTAAAAAAATAACATCTAGTTTTAAATGATTCATTTATATGCCCCAATTAAACTATACACAGTAATAAAATGCAACATTTAAATTTGATATGTTACTAATAAAACAATTTAATACATGAAGAACAAATAGAGATCCTTCGCATACTTAATGGTCAATGATAAAGTGCAATCAAATCACTGCAATCAAATAACAGTTACTGTTTTAATAAATATTCAAAGTCTTTATAGACCAAAAAAAAAAAGTATGGTATATTGTGAATATTCACTAAACATTACACTAATTAACATCATACTAATAATGGATTCTGGATTTCAAACTAGCATGAAATAACACTCAAACACAAGCATGCATGCTCACCAAACAGTCCCGCTGGATGGTTTTGGAGAGGGCGTTGTAGTTGTCTGGTTCTAGCTGGATGCCCTCGGGCATATCCTGGATGAAATCCAGATCTTTGAAAGTGGGGACCCTCTTCTCTCTCTCTTTAGGGGAGGCACGCCGCTTGCAGGTGGAGCCCTTCAGGTCGTATTTGAGGTGCATAGGCACACTGCAGGGCAACAGGTTATTCATTACAACGATACGGATGTTCTTTCCACCCGACTGCACGCAATACAAGCCGTAAAACTTCGGGAGCAGCGTTCTCTTGTTCTGATTCAGATTCTGAGGAGAGAAGGAGAAGAGAATAGGAAGACAAATTCTGTAATAGCAATCTGAGTTGCAACAATTTGACTTTGAGTGTAATAGTTTCTGATTGAGATGAAAAAGAACTCATTCTAGACAGAAGTATCTAAAGTAAAACTCACCATGAAGTACCCGGGCAGTAGCTTCTGCAGGAACTCTGCCTCTTTGTGCTGCACTGTTTTAATAATAAACTCATCATCGCTTGTCACATAAAATATGGATCCACTCGCTCCAGGGTTGGACAGTTCGATCAAAGGATCGTTACACAGAGAGTACTGCAGACAGAAAAAAACACAAAAACACATCAGGGGAGTCCCTTAGGAGAATGAAGATATAAAATCACATGTTACATTTGCACTTTTCTCTTGTCTCGAGTGTCACACGATCCTTCAGAAATCATGTTAATATGCTAATTTGATGCTCAACAAACATTTCTTATGTTCACAGTTGAAAATGGATGTGCTGCTAATTTCTGTGTAGAACACAAACAGGCCTTTTAACTGGCACTTTAATTTAAATAAAAATAAAAAGATTAATTTCTTTAAAAATATCTTGCTGATATATGTATTTGTAGAGAGAGTGCACAAAAATGATTAATCCATTTAACCGTCATCATTTTCTATCAGCAATACATATTTAAATAATATTTAATGTATATTTCATCATACTGTAATCTTTATGTAAAGATTTTATATAAACTTTTTTTAATGGGTCAATATAAAACCGATAGTTCCAGTCCTTGATTCTGATTGGTTGAGCCGCATTCGAAGCTGTTGTAAATAACTCTACAAACATACACCTCTTTTCTTTCTTTGTCTGTGAAACCACAACTGTTTCTGAGGAACTATATTTTTGGCACACATAAAAATAATGTTTTTATTAATATAATTAAAAAAAATTTTTTTTGTGAAACCTTGCTACATATATGGAATAACAATTTTATAAAAGCAATAACCCCTGTGAAGTCATGGTTTACAGGGAATTTATAACAGCTACAGTGGATTTTAATACTCTGCTCCATATTGTACTATAGCTGTTATAAAAATGTTATAAAAAAAGGCTTCTTGGGGCTTTCTGCTTTATTATACGAAACATCAAGATGCGAGTATGTTTGTGGTTCAGCTAACCAGATAATCGTCAGGTCGAATGCCAAAGAGCTCTCTGAAATATCGGAAGGCGATGGGGGCGTATGTCTTAAACCTGAAGTCACCGTGGTGATGCGCTGGGGTCAAATTACTTCCTTCACTGCAGGGGAAAAAACAGAGACAGGGTTATGAGTTTCTATATTATTACAATTTTACTTATTTATATAAAAAAAGTTAAAAGACACTGACATGGTTGCAATCTCACTCCGTTTAAAGACACATAGACTTAACAACAGTCAGCAAACCAATTTAAATCTATTTGAATGGCCATAAATATATTTAAATATATCTTTAGAACACGATTGAGTATTTCTGGGAAATATATACACAGGTGAGATATGTTTTCGTACACACCTGGGGAAGAAGATGCTCTCTACTACATAGAAGTCCTGCATGAGAACATCTCTCTCTGCTTTCTGACTGAGGCTGCCCACAGTGTGTGTAATGCCCAGCTGGATGGCTCCTTTGAGGGCAGATGAGGTCGTCTACAGGCAAATAAAAGAGTACACGTGAGAAATGAGTGCTAACAGAGAGGACAGACGGGAAACACTAGATCCGCATCACAATGATTGTTTTAAATAACCTACAAATGAGCTGTTATGTAGGTGGTGTGGGAAGATAATGCATTTTATAATAAAACCGTAATTTCCAGTAACACAAATGCTGGGATGTGTCATTATTAGTGAGTGGGAGATATAGTTAAAAAAAGGTTCTTGATATTTTCCACTCTTGACAATAATTAATGTGTGTGTTTATTCTAAATATTTAACCCCTTAAATGTCACTCACATTTTTTGAACATAGACTTTATAGTGCATGATCCAAACTTATTTTTTTATAATTCATGAATGAAACATTTTTGTAACATGATATTGATGTAACATTTACATAGAAATGCAATGTCTGATTTTAAAATGGGTTTTATCGGATGAATTTTGAGATTTTAAGATCCTCTTGTCATAAATTAATCTATTAGTTTTCATACATAATTCGGGAGTCTTAGACATTTCCAATGATATGTAGTTTGTCAAGATTAGATTAGATTTAAATCCAACAACTTAAATCCTAAAAACACATTTCAGTTTTACAGACTAAGTCAACAAAAGCAAAAAATATATAAATTTTATGTATACTTTATGCACAGAAATGCAAATGCACAGCAAAATAAAACATTAAAAAAAAAATACTCTTTAAAAAAGTTAGATTATTTTGTAGGTTCATGAAAAGGAATGAAACTTTTCAACTTTAAATAATTTTTTGCTACTAAAGTTAAAATAAGAGACGAAAATAGATATTAATGCTTTTATTATAAGGATACATCACTACTCTATGAAAAAAAAATATCCAGGAAATGTAATGGGCAAATAGAAAGAACCTTAAAATCACTGATTTAAATTTTACTTCAACATTTCAGAACATCATATCTCTTTTTCCTTTCCACCTCCAACCTTTGTTCTGTTCCTCTTTTTTTTTTAAGGTTCCTTTTTTTTTTTTTTTTTTTTTTTCTTCTCTTGCCTTTTTTGTCTGTTATCAGATGACACATTATTATCATTATTATTATATCATGATATTTTACACTGTCCAGGTAATATTGTATAATATACAATCAATATTATATTGCGATAAAAAAAAAAAAAAATACAGCCAAAATATTTTAAACTTAAACTAGACAAAGTGAGGGATTGGACAAAGACCTGAAAAGTTGTTTTTATTGTGCCATTGCTTTTAAAAATAATGGATTTGGAGATGCGAGGATTCTGCCCGACAATGACGATTTGTAATAAAAGTGTCTGTTAAAGAACAAAATGTTAATATAATGTAAATGTAAATAACAAAACTAAATTGAAATTTGAAAGCAAACCCCAAATCAAATAAGTAACACAAATAAAAGAAAGCTCTTCAATTAAACAAATTAAGGCTTTGTCTGTGCTCTTTTCATTTAAAATTAGAGGTAATACTGCATTTTAATCATGATCCAAATAAAGATGCTGCATACATTAAATTAAATTAAATTTATGCATTTAGCAGACGCTTTTATCCAAAGCGACTTAAAGTGCATTCAGGCTATCAATTTTTACCTATCATGTGTTCCCGGGGAATCAAACCTCCAACCTTGCACTTGATAGCGCAATGCTCTATCAATTGAGCTACAGGAACATTATGAAGTGAAGTGAAAGTGAAGTGAAAGTGACATTCAGCCAAGTATGGTGACCCATACTCAGAATTTGTGCTCTGCATTTAACCCATCCGAAATGCACACACACAGAGCAGTGAACACACACACACACACTGTGAGCACACACCCGGAGCAGTGGGCAGCCATTTATGCTGCGGCGCCCGGGGAGCAGTTGGGGGTTCGATGCCTTGCTCAAGGGCACCTAAGTCGTGGTATTGAAGGTGGAGAGAGAACTGTACATGCACTCCCCCCCACCCACAATTCCTTCGATTGGGAGTCCGACACTCTAACCATTAGGCCACGACTTCCCGGTATATATGTATACATATGTATGTATGCATACATGTAATAGGAGCAGTATTTAATCTAAATTATATTGTATAATTTGAAGCAAAAACAGAATGGTTTGACTTCAGTTTTGCATGAAACAGTGAATGAGCTGAATGAGGTAAAGATTCACTCTCTGCCAGCAGGTGGCGCTTAAAGAGTTTCCTTGGTTTCTGCTGTAAGCAAAGCAGCGCTGCACTTATGAACTTTAATATGCATTATACAGAGGAAAGATGAAAAAAAATACCATCTAAACTTTTCTAAAGACACAAAAAAAGAAAGTTAGAAAGTTCCCCTCAGGTATACATTCATATAAACTCCTAAACATAATTAACTTGTGATTTGATTTAGCATCTCAACTGATTTGAATCGTCACATATTTGAATCGATTTTCAACTGGCTCACGTTTAATTGTTACATCACTGACTGTACACCATCCCTCAGTTTGGGAACCACTGGAGTAGGGGATTTGCGCTCTATTTGTTTGGTCTGTTACGATGGTCTGTGTTTGATTACTAATGCCTGTGTAGTATGGCGTTCCACACAGAGGACAAAAACGTTCAGCCTGGTCTCTTTATTGTCATTTGTGTAAAAATTTGCAAAGCGTACCAAACAATATAACTGCAAAATTTGAATTCATGGATATATAACGGTATCCACGGTATAGCAAAATCGATATCATGGAACAAATACCAGTGGTCATGTTCATACCGGTATAGCGCCCACCCCTTCTGCAAGCTGACCTTTTTGTAAGTTGTTTCTCCTTTGGGGTCAACTCCTCGGTGACCGATGGTCTTCTTCATACTCTGAGATGATCCCGGCCCCTATTTAGAGAGACAGAGACACAAATGAGTGACAGAGAAAAAAAACATCTGGTTTCACATTAATAGAAAGGATTCATGAGGCTTCAATGCAGTCCAGGTTTAACTTTCTATTTGTCAGGTGTTTCCTTGAGTCAAACACAGTCACACACATTCCTGTCCGACTGTTCATCCTCTCAATGCCTTGATGATACATGTGAATCTTCAGTTGACAATGAGAGCTGTGTGTGTGTCTATGTCAATATTTGCCCTGTTCGAGTTCCTTCTCACATGACTGTTTGATCAACACAGGAACAGTAGGTCAAGCTAACTTCAGCCTGCAGGGCTCACATGCTCACATTCCTCTACCAATGTCCAGCAACTAAAATACACTCAGACTTCGGTGAAACTGTGGACACTGAGCTGAGATTTTTACAAGTGCTTGTCTAACAGAGCAGAAACTGAGATGAGAAAACAAGGGAAGGTTAAAATGTTTGCATGAAGCACGGAAACTCTAAGTACAGAAAGCAGTGAGAACCTGACATCTGTTTTGAGATAAAGTAAGAGCCGGTGCTATATTGTGCATAAATTCATGACTTAAGCCAAATGTTAACCATTCAGAGAACACTGGGTTTACTATACAGCAGGGCATCAAATGCCTTTTCACTTAAAAAACGGTCACTAAACTGGCAAAAATGAACACTAATGATGAATTAACAAAAAGACTGTTGCTACAAACGACTACTTAAAAAAAAATATACATTTATATAATCTTGCTACTGAATTGTCATTATGCAAACAGTGTAATATTGGGTATAATTCCAGAACAAATCATAATAAGTTATTTTGATGAATCTACAAAAGAATCCTGATTAACTATTCCACTTATCAGGTGTAAGTTCTGATGTCTACATTGTTTGTGCATGCATTTTGAATATGTGCTTCCCTTCTAGTTAAGTCATTCTGACACAAATAAAGCCAGTAAAGCTATAATAAATAAATAAATCAATAAAAACAGTAACATGATTTAATGGAAAAAAATAATGATGTGACGAAATGAACAAAACTGCATTAACCACATTTAGAATTTAAATAGCTATTAAGAAATAAGTTCTGTGAATTACACAAACTGGTTTTGTGTAGTCTAACAGGAGATCAGTCTTACCTCCGTCATGGTCATCTTTCGAACTTCGCTGGACCCTTTAAAGTTAAAGGGAGAGAGAAAGAAAACAAAAATCAATTTTCACAGTTGGGAATGGAAAAAAATATAATATGAACTTCACAACTACTGCTGCTTCTCTTCTCCTACCTGAAGCCAGTCTTTTTTTACTGGATATTTTCATATTGATTAGTCCATTTGTCATTTAGGTTAGCTATCTATTAGTCACTTTTAATTATACACTATTATTCAAAAGTTTGAAGTCAAATGAAAGATGCAATAAATTTGTCAAAGGTGACAGCAAAGACATTTTTGATGATTTAAAAATTTTTTATTTGAAATATAAGCAGTTCTTTAGAACAAATCCACATTTATCAACAAATCCTGAAAAAAAGATCATGAATTCAGGAATCATGATTCGCTAAATGTTTTCAACATTAATAATAATAATAATAGGAATTGTTCCTTGAGTGCCAAATCAGTGTGATCTCTGAAGGATCATGTGACAAATAAAGACTTAAAACTTATTTTGAATTGTAATATTTCACAACATTATTGTTTTTACAGCACTGTTTTACAGATCAAATAAATTCATGCTAGACAAAAAAATCTTGCCAACCCCAAACTTATAAATGAATAGTGTGTGTAGCTTTGTACATCCTGAAACACTAAATACTCGAAAACGCCTCCGGTCTCACATTCAAAATTGAATCTCTTCTCCACTAGAAAAAAAAAGGTAAAGTTGTTACAACCGGACAAGGTCACAGGGGGCAAAATCTGTCATGACACCAGGGGTGCGAGACGATTAACAGACTGTCACAGCAGATGCTTTGTGGACGCTTCATTCAATAAACAACACAGGACAGTCTTAAACACCCAGAGGACTCAAATTCATATTTTTATAATTGCAATACTGTTTTGCATTTGATTCTGAATGATCACATGTCTTCAGGTGAGACAGAAGTTATACAACACTGCCTATTGTCAAAACAAACAGACTGAGACGCACCGGGCAAGGACAAAAAGTTAGCACGGTTTTATTGACCCATTTGTCAAAATTAGGATTACAACAAATAGGCTGCACCTGGACAAGTCAGAAATTGTTGTTTTATCATGTTATCAGTCAAAGCTCTTTGCCTCATGATGACTACTGGCACCACTTTCATCTTGGGTGGAGAAACATTTCTGTGGTATCATGATCATCTCTTTGGTACAGATGCGACATATTTGTCGTTGCTGATAAGTTTACGTAACGACATAAAGAACGCATGGATGGTAACTCACCCATTTTAACATGCTTTCCCAGACAACCAAATTCTTGCAATAGCAATGGATATTTTAAGTTTGAGTGAGGACAGATAAAGATTATTTCAATGGCTAGCAGATCAAGACACATGAAAGGACTTGTGATATTGACACACGTCAAGGTTGAACAACATGAGATAAGTTCAAAAGAGACAGCATTTAACTGCTTACCTTGCCATCTCACCATGACGCAGACCAATTAGCATAAAAACCGGTAGCTACAATATGGCCAAGTACACAGTGTACAGTTTCAGGAATGACAACTGCATTTAAATAGGAGAATGAATGCCCAAAATTACATTTTCAAATTTTAATTATCAACACCATATTAATCAAAGTAATGCAGTCTCGTGAGTTTGGCATCTGCTATTTTTGACAAAAGTAATGCTACAGTGACTTATTTTCCATTTTTAGAAGCAAGATCTGGCAACACCGAGTAAAGACAAACCTCCTATCTTGTAATTTCTTGAATCCACTTATGCTTTTATGCCGTTGATTTCAGTTCTGTACAACATGCAGAATTTCTGCAAATACATTTTCTGGGAGTGAATCTGGTTGCAGAATCCGAATGCCATGCCCATAAATTACTGAATTGTGTGTGTGTGCACAGAACAGGATTAAGCACAAAAAGGTGAACTGACAATCAAATTTAACCCCAAATAATTTCAATTATTATTTAGTTAATCATCGCAATCTCAAGAGTGAGTTTTGTTCGGTACATGCACAAAACGATAAATTAGGGATTCGCTACCTTATTTGAATTTGGTTGTCACTTCTGAAAGTCATGTACTTTGCCTATGTAAAGCCTTATAATGTCCAGGAACCGTTATACATTTACTTGTTCCCACAGATTGCTGGACCATTTCATCATTAGTCTGAAATATCAGTTCCTATTCCCATCTGCCTCAATAACACGAATAGAGTCACAGTTACAGCTTTCACTTCCCCCAGTCAACAAGCTTAACTCGCCACTGCAAACGAGACCATGCAAGAGACAAGCCATTGTGGTTAATTGTTACTCAGAGTCTCTCAATCAAACAGCACAATAGAGCCATGCATATACCTCTCTGAGAGGCCAGCAGCCTCCAAAATGGAGTCCTTAGATCTGTAGGGGTGAAACAGTTATTTTAATTGGGACGAAACTGTCAGCACTTAGACCAGTGTGTGCTAAAATTATCTCTCTGAGTGGTTGAGAAGCTGGATGGGTGTTCATTTGGATGGGTATTAGTTGTTTTGGATGGGTGAGTGTGAGTGCTTGTAGTTTGATTGGGGGTTTGTTTGTTTGGACAGATGGATGGGCATTTGTTGCTTGATTGGATGGGTTTTTCTTGATTGTTTTAATGGGCGAGTGTTTGATAATTGTTTGGATTGGAATTTGTTAGGGCTAGGCAATATGGGCAAAAATTAATTTCTCTGTATTTTTGTATTTGGATTTGAAAAAATCTGAATTTAATATATATACAGACAGTACTGTGCAGAAGTCTTTTCACCAACAAAGTGACAGTAGTAAATATCAGTTTATACTTCCAACATAATTTTTGCCATTATTAATTGTAATGGTAACACTTAAGAATAATGGTCCATTAGTTAATGTTAGTTAACTACTTTAGTTAAAATGATCTAAGCAAGAACAATCTTTCTTCAGCATTTATTAATCTTAGTAAATGGTAATTTTTTACATTTACTAATGTATTATTCAAATTAAAAGTTGTGATTGTTAACATTAGTTAATGCACTGTGAATTAGTATTAACTAACAATGAATAACTGTATTTTCATTAACTAACATTAACAAAGATTAATAAATACAGTAATAAATGTATTGTTCATGTTAATTAATATATGAACTAACATTAACTAATGGACCATTATTCTAAAGCGTCACCACTGTAATAATCCAGTGAGATTTTTGTTTGAACAAGGAGTCTGACAGCAACCAGTGCTCCACACAGAGATCTTTTCTCACCATTAGGGTTGCACGATGTGTCGTTTAAGCATCGATATTGCGATGTACGAATCCACGATAGTCACAGCGCAGGATGTGCGATGTAGCCTGTCGTAGTTGATCCGTTATTCATTAGCTGTATGGGCCATCTGCTCCCCGGCCCTTGACGAATGTGGTTCGCGGATTAAATGCACAGTTTAACCATCATCGTTTTTAAGTCCTGTCAGTTTAACAGGGCAGAGAGATAGAGAGCGCGAGAGAGAGAGAGAGAGCACGCGCGTGCACGAGAGAGAGAGAGAGAGAGAGAGAGAGAGAGAGAGAGAGAGAGAGAGAGAGAGAGAGAGAGAGAGAGAGAGAGAGAGCGCGAGCGAGCGAACCCCAGCCGCACGCTCACCGTCTTCAAACAACACGAGCGCTGTCTTGCTCTCTCTCCCTCGCGCATATTAGCCGCGTTTCCACCGCAGGAACTTTACCCAGGAACTAGGGACTTGGTCCGGTACTTGGTGTGTTTCCACCGCAGGAACCAGGAACTAAATAAAAGTTCCGGGTAAAAAAATGCCCCCCAGAAAGTCCCTGCTGGCGAGGTGGTACTTTTTTAAAGTTCAGGAACTTTCGGGGGCGGGACTTTGGCGCTAAACATGCTGATTGGTTGAGTTCACGCAGCATTGGTTGAGTTCAACCACCATTTATTCGGATCAACATTTTCAAAATATTAGTGTTATTGTGTCATGAAATGTAATTTTAAAAGTATTTCAGGCGAGAATGTAGTTGTTTGAAACTCAAATCTGTTGTTTATTTATAAAGACAGCGCCTATTTAAAAATGTGTTTCGCCGATCTCGTAGACGATTAGCTCCACTCGATCAGCGGGAGCTCAGTCCTCATGTATCCGCAGAGAGCAGCCTCTCCTGGGATAGACCTTCTGATATGCGCCGCTGGCTCTGATGTGTCTTTAGTGGTTAAAACATAACATATAATTCAGCTGCGGGGTAAATCTAACAGGTTTTCTTTGGTCTGTATTCAATTTATCTATATGTAAAAATGAAAATAAAAAGGCAAGTCTATATAATATTTCTTTCATTGTAATGGCTGTACGTTACACTTATCCCTGAACGTACATTTCTGCAGCTGTTATTATGTTTAAATGAAAATGAAAAGAGGCAGTGGTATTTTATATCCTATTTCGTTTTATTGTAAATATACTGAGGGGAAAATTGCAGTAGCCAAAGCGATCTGAGTTCACGCAGCATTGGTTGAGTTCAACCACCATTTATTCGGATAATTTTCAAATATTACTGTTATTGTGTCATGAAATGTAATTTTAAAAGTATTTCAGGCGAGAATGTAGTTGTTTAAAACTCAAATCTATGGTTTATTTATAAAGACAGCGCCTATTTAAAAATGTGTTTCGCCGATCTCGTAGACGATTAGCTCCACTCGATCAGCGGGAGCTCAGTCCTCATGTATCCGCAGAGAGCAGCCTCTCCTGGGATAGACCTTCTGATATGCGCCGCTGGCTCTGATGTGTCTTTAGTGGTTAAACATAAAATATAATTCAGCTGCGGGGTAAATCTAACAAGTTTTCTTTGGTCTGTATTCAATTTATCTATATGTTAAAATGAAAATAAAAAAGGCAAGTCTATATAATATTTCTTTCATTGTAATGGCTGCATACACATTTCCCTGACCTAAGTACATTTCTGCAGTTGTTATTATGCTTAAATGAAAACGAAAGGAGGCAGTGGTATTTGATATCATATTTCGTTTTATTGTAAATATACAGTAGGGAAAATTGCAGTAGCCAAGACGAGCTGACTGAAGTTATCAAGTATCATATATATATATATATATATATATATATATATAGTATATAGTTACGCTGCTGTTTATAGATTTACCGGACTTGCGTAGTTGCAGACATCACACTCCCCAGTCGAATGCACAAAGTCTGAACTAACTACCGAGGATGCACGTCCAAAATCAGCGTACTTTTTTTTTTTTTTTTTTTAATCAGAGGTACTTTGTATTGAGAAACGCGCGCAGACCTACGTCACCAGTCATTTGCCTAATCTACCCAGTACTTTACACCGCGGTGGAAACGCAGAAAGCAACAGGTCTGGGGGGGAAAAAGTTCCTGGGAAAAAAAGTTCCTGGTAAAAATGTTCCGGGTAATTTCGGTGGAAACGCGGCAATTAATCACTTGACTCAATGGTGTCGATGTTTAAATCATTTAAAATGAGAATGTAAGTGTGCTAACCCCATTTTTGTAAGAATTTTTTTATTTGATTTCACATCGCAATATATATCCCAGAAAAATAAAATATCGTAATGTCATTTTTTCCCAATATCATGCAGCCCTACTCACCATCATCAGTCTCTCTGTAAAAACATGAAGAAACAGAACAAACTGAGACAGAAGTCTCAATCCAGAAGAACTGTGCCACTAGGTGCGTTAACATGGACACTTTTTGCTTCCATCGGAATTAATTCATTCCGACTGACGAATCCAAACATAGTCTTTACATAAACGCTGAATAAAATGATCAGGTTGATATGCACGTTTACATGTCACAAGCTTCTGATCGGATTTACTCTTTCGACATGCGCACACTGCATGAATGTACAGAGTTTCCCGTAAAAAAAAAAAAAAAAAAAAAAAAAAGGAATAAACCACCCCTTACAATCCGATCAAAATTTTAGTCGGATCTGGCCAATTAAATCCGATTGACGTGTTTACATGTGACTATTCTATTCTGATTGTGCTTCTAGTACTATTACGATCTGATTAGTAGTATCCATGTAAACGCAGCTACTGTCTCCAAGACACTTCAATAAGCCTACTTGCAAAGCTACGTGAAAAACAACGTGCAAGTGCACCTTGGACGAAAGCTTTAACGTACAGAGTGGTCACACCAACTGTGGATTTAATTAAGTTAATAGAAGTTAATTAATAAAATATATTTATTTATTTTTGACAGCATCCCCACTTTAAAATTTTTACACAAATGAATAAAAATTAGTTGTTAAGTTATTCTGATTACCCCATTACAGTCACTTTACATTCAGTGCATCATATTAATCGACTTACTTCCAGGTTTAAAATTCTACATGTCACATTGATCGTCCAACTACAAATATTTCAGCAAAATGTATATTTTAGTCAGAATTTTTGTGCTCCTTTACTGAAGGCTGCGAAGTTTTAGCAGAGAATCATCATGCACACCTGAGAGAAAAATGGATAGGTGCTTGTTGTTTGTTTGTTTGGGTGCTTGTTGTTGGTCTGAATGGGTGGTCGTTTGGGTGGGTGTTTGTTGTGCATTTGGATGTTTGTTTGTTGTTTGGATGGGTGTTTGTTTGTTTGTATAGGGGAGTGCTGGTTGTTTGGTTGGTTGGATGGGTGGGCGTTTGTTGCTTGTTTAGTAGGGCTGGGCAAAAGTTTTTTTAAATGACGTCGATTCTCAAAAGCCGTGTATCAATATTTTTTTTTATTTCAGCAAAAATTTAAAAGAAGCTCTGATTAATGTGAATCTTTTTATTAGTCTTCTACACTAGATGTCACCCTCTTATTTACTTTACGCAACGTTACAACAGAAAACCTGTCACTCATTCAGCGCTTGGCGGAGTCATGGCGGAGATACTGTTAACAAGAACAAAGCGCGATTTGCAATGCTCAGGTTAAATTCTATAGTAATGCTACAAATCTGTGGATGCATTTGACATCACGCGTAAAGGTGCCATAATTTCTACAATGAATGAATGAATAGCGGATTGTGCAACGCACTGTTTTCATCCTCTGTCATCTCACTACGATAATATGAATACACTAATTTCATCCACAGCTGCTCTGAAAGTCACTTAATTAGCATTTTATTGTTTAATTTGACAAAACTACCATCATATCACATAAACAGCAGCTGCAAGTTCCTCACGGCAAAACATCAAAATAAAAGTTTATTTTCACGTGAAGAAACTGTCAAAAATATATCTTATATATATCTTGTATCTTGTAAATATATCTTGAGTCTTAAGACTCAATGTGACAATAATGCTGCTACTGCTACTAATAAATATTAATAATTATTTTTAAAGGAATAATCACATTTGTTTTCATTTTAATTTTAACTGTAAACCTCTGTTGTGCAGCACTTTGTTTGCCAAAAAATAAAAGTTTTTTCAATTGATTAGGATAAATTAAATAGTTTACTGAAATTAAATTAAATTGACCCTATAAAAAAGGGGTTTAAAAAACAGGCCTGTGCTCTTAATTTCTTTTATAAATTCACCATTTGTAAACTGATATTTATTGTTCTTTTTTTCAATAGCATTTGTATAAAAAATATATTCACAGAATCTAATAAAAAATATATTTAAAAAATCCAGAATCGTATCGAGAGCTTGTAAATCGAAATCGAATCGGAACATCTAAATCGATACCCAGCCCTATTGTTTAGATGGGTGTTTGTTGTCTGGATGGGTGAATGTTTGTTTGGCAGGGCGATTGTTTGTTGCTTGTCTGGGCAGGTGGATGTATGTTTGTTTGGTTGAGTGGGTGTTTGTTTGGATGAGTTTTTGTTGTTTTTCTGGATGGGTGTTTGTTTGTTTGGTTGGGTGCTTCTTGTTTGTGTGGATGGGTGTTTCTTTTAGTGGCCATTTGTTGTTTGTTTAAATGAGTGTTTGTTTGGATGAGTGAGTGTTTTGCTTGTCTGGATAGGTGGGTGTTCGGATTAATGTTTTTTTTTTTTTTGGAATGGGTGAGTCTATATCTGGGTGTGTGGCTGTTGGGTTGTTTAACTTGTTTGTTTGGATGAGTGTGTGTTGGTTTGTCTGTTGGATGGGCAGATGGGTAAAAAGATGGAAGAATGGGAAGATGGACAGATGGATGAATGAGTACTGGATGGATTGATAGAAGGATGGAAGGGTGGGATATGGGATAGGGTTCGGATATGTGGATTGATGAATGGGTACATGGATAGAATGGGTATATGGATAGTTTAGTGCAAGCGCGGATGAATAAGTGTATGGACCACACAAACAGATGAATGTTTTCTCAGAGGAAATGTCTCATAGTAATGACACATGAATTACACCAAAACCAAAAATTTAAAATGGCATCTCACAAAATTAAAGCAAATATAAATGTATAATTTCCTTCTTTAAAACAATTTTTTTAAACAATTGACTGGTTCTGTTTTGCATTACATCCTTAAACCATGAAGCAAGTGTAATGACCACTATGAGAGGACACATGGCTCATCTTTTGAGCTAGTCTATATTTAGGCCAAGCTTAAAGGGGTCGTATGATGCGATTTCAATTTTTCCTCTCTCTTTGGTGTTATAAGCTCTTGGTGCATAAAAAAGATCTGTAAAGTTGCAAAGACTAAAGTCTCAAACCCAAAGAGTTATTTTTTTTATAAGAGTTAAGTCAACCACACCCTCCTAAAATGGCTTGTTCTAACATGCCCGACATGTCAACATTTATTACATAAACACATTTCTTTATAACAAATACACAAAATAATGTTCTTTTTAGCAACATCATATGACCCCTTTAAGAGATTCACGATCTCTCAAGAGTGGTAGGGAACAAATCTCCTCCTGCAAACACAAAAACAACACACACATTTGAGGTCATGAATTGCAGCAAGATGCTTGTGAGATGGGATTTTAGATGTTCACCAGTCTGTCCCATTTCATCTGAGCTGGTTTTTGTTCCATTTTCACATTTATATTTAGAGCAGAAGAACAGCCCGGGCCATCATCTAGACAGTTTGCGTGTCTCTGAGAGCACTAAAAATACTTCCAGTAGAGTGCTAACTATGTCCTAATGTGGGTTACCAACACAAAATACCATGATATTCTGAACTTACAGACAAAACCACCCAAATAATGACCACATAATGACTTCAGCACCTCATACAAGTGAAGTCAATCTCCCCTTCATTTCCCAA
Source organism: Carassius auratus (assembly GCF_003368295.1). NCBI lineage: Eukaryota > Metazoa > Chordata > Actinopteri > Cypriniformes > Cyprinidae > Carassius > Carassius auratus. Next base: position 14,256,519 of record NC_039258.1, read on the forward strand.
GGGATGTTATTTTTAATCAGCGGTCAATGAAGACAGACAGAGAGTCGAAGAGAATAACCACGCTCAGGACAAGCAGTGTTAATGCCATTTACATCCAAATAACCAATTAGCTAACGCACAAACAGAAACAGTTTCAAGTGTCAAAGGGATGAATGCATTACGACTTTGTCATGAGTTTTCTTACAAACTGTTGAAACAGATTAGCACTCAAACACAGTGAGTGTAATAATTATTAAGATTACATATTTAATCAGCACCAAGTCACTAAATAACTTTCAACTCCAAATTAGTGTTTGTGCTACACATCTTTTTTAAGAAAAATGTATTGTCCCTTACGAAATAATTCTGGGTGCGACTGTGGAAGGTACTAGCAAACTGATGCAAACCTGGGTATTTAACTAGCATTGAGCTACTTGTATAATATTAAAACGATTTAAATGTCGTTTTGTTTTTGTCTTAGAGAAAGGTGTTAATATTCCACATATCATGTAAATTCTCATGACATTTACAATAATGAAAAATTTAATGCTACCATGCTAAATAAAGATATGTGAACAGTTTGGATACAACTGACCAAACGCTATCAACTCTTATTTAAAAACAAATATGTAATAAAAAAATTTGTTTAATCTAACGTTAAATAAGAAATTAGCGTGTTGTGCAGTTGTTAAAACTCGACAACTGGGAGAAATGTAAGTTACGTTACAGAGAATGGCTCATTTAAATCCCAAACAAACCAGTGTAATAGAAAACAACCGAAATTATTTTTAACCGAATTGTATTGTTAATGTAGTTTTTTATTTATTTATTTAAATATTAGCTCTGTTATTTGTTTGATATGTCTGGGCTAGTTACGTTAGCTTTTAGCACGTTAGCCACAGATCCACATCATCGATCTGGATTATTTCAGGAAAACCTTCACATCATAGATCAACTAATTCAATACATCACGCAAACACGTATCTAATACATTACATATACGTTATATTTACAAACTACCATCTATACTAGATTATATGTTTTTTGTCGTTGTAGAACAAAAGGCTTGATTGAAGCCAGTAAACACACTGAATCAATCCAGTGCTGGTAAAAACTGTGGATCCATGCCAACACATTAACACGAAAACACACACACGCGTCCATATCCCTACAGAACCACGATGGTTTACAGTTCATTTACCTGGAGGGGCAGACGAGCCCGTGTCGGGTGGACCGGCGGACGCCATGTTGGGGTTTACTGTCTGGACCCGATCTGTCTGACCGGAAGCAGACAGACAGAGTTGTGTCCGGTTCCGCTCGGTCTGACTCTCTGCTGGTACCCTTTACTGAAACTGTGACTAATAATACTACAAGAAGAGTTTGTGACAACTATCTAAACAATCTGTCATTCGATATTTTATACGAACATCAAATGTATCCAACTTATAATTAATAATTCAAATTAATACAATATAATATCCGCGCTTTATATAGCTCTATATAGATACTGACGGCAGTCTCGTCTAGTGAACGTCCGATGGGTTTGTGAAACAAATTCGCCAAGCCTTTATGTACAGGGCTAAAAATAACAAGTGTTCACAGAACAGATAACATCTTGGACAGGTTGAGCATGCGTGACTTTTGAAGTCTGGGAACAAAATAATTGTTTACATGTCAAATAATACTTTTTTTAAAGAACTTGTTATAATGCATGTTATTTAAAAGTAAAAGAGACAACTCACTGCTGAAAAAAAAACACACACCCTATGATTGTTGACTGGTCTTAGCTGCTCTCCCAAAGCTGTTTATGTCAGGCTGTTTACAGTCTATTATAGTTATATATATTTATATCTATGTATGTGTGTGTGTGTGTGTGTGTGAGAGAGAGAGAGAAAGAGACACACACACACACACACACACACACACACACATATATATATAGTATTTAAAATGTAAATTGTATTGATATTGAGAACAACATAAAATCACAGAAGACTTTATTTCTATATTATATACATATTTAATTTGTTATATTTTTTAGAACAGAGAGGAAACAGTGTAAACAAAACATTTTGAACTGTCCAAGCAGTTCTTTCTTTGAAAAATGTCTCTTGATAATCTGTAAGAAGTTTTGCAACAAAACTGCATAAAAGGCATAAAATGCATTATAAAAGAGACAATAAGTGGTACAGGTTTGCTTCAGCTCAAGTGTACATATATTGAAATGTGTGCACTCTGTTAAAAAAAAAAACCGATCCACATTCAGAGATCACATCAGGGATTCTGTCTGACTCAGACCAGCAGAGGCTGGGGGCAGTTCTTCCTCCTGCTGTCTTTCTCTGCCTTGCCGATATAGCTCAGGAGCAGCTTTGTGGCACATTTGACACGGTTTTTGATTTTGGGTGCACAACAATGAGGCTTCACCAGCTCCTTCACGTTACACATATCATTAATGTGCCTGCCAAGCTAGAGGAAAACAATTCAGTATAAGATAAAGAAAATGAGAATTTATGTTGTTTAATCTTTTAACCATTCATTCCCTTAAAAAGAGACTCTTTACAATTACATTTAGATTTATTAAGCATATTTAATCACCCATTGACCCAGCTTGGCCACACATCACTTCATGTCAATCTTGGCCTTACCTCAGCCTCTATACATGCAGGTCTCTCCTGTAACTCTAGAGGACAGCACCGTTCAACCATTTGATCCACAGAAAACGGAAAACCTTTCCTATGGGTGACAAATTCGATTTCTGTTACTAATTCATCAAATAATATATATACATATATATTTTCCAGCACCTACAGTTTGGAGCATGTTGGAAAAACAAAAAATAAACTAATAAAACTATGCACAATAAAAAAAAAAAACATTTAGACATTTAGTTAAATATATACTTGGATTTCCATTGTCCTTGACAATGTTTTGCCATGCACAAGGTTAACCACGCCGAGACTGTTTTTTAACTATCCTGGTTTTGACTAGCTTTTATGGTCAGTGTTGTCTGACGGGAAAAATATCAGCCTAAACATAGATATATATATATATATATATATATATATATATATATATATATATAAACAAAAACATTTGAAGTAGTTTTACTGTATTTTTGTTAAACATGCAATTTGGAATGAAGTGAGTCTTACATGCTCTGGATGGCTGTATGTGTATGGCACAAAGTCTGGAGGGTTGGAGGAGCAGCAGGAGCGCCGAGTTCTCCATCAGTGGGTCTATATTCTGGATCCGGGGCAGAAGCTGCAAAACAGGAGTACAGCTCTTCTCCCTTCTTCTTTCCACAACACTCAAACTGCTGTCCTTTGGCTTTCTTCTCATCTTTACAAAACTTATCAACCATCTTCTTCCACTGAAATGGGTAAAAAGAGAAACAAGTTTAATAAGAAAAGGTAATGCCAGTTTTTTTTTCTTTTCAGCTTAAAGGAATCTGAAATTATAAATTATTCTTATTTATGATGTCTTTGTTTGTTGATTACGCAAACTTGTTTTATTTACCATTTGGAAGTGTTTTTATGAGTTTAGAAATTGTGAACTGAACTGAGAATCAATTCTCTTCACCTTCTTTTCAGCACAGCGTTGGTCGCTCTTTTTCACCTTGCAGCACTGCTTGTATTCTCTCTCGAGGACGTTGATGGCCTTCGACTGACGGACCAGCCAGCCGTAGCCAGTGCGAGGAAGACACTTGGGCGTGTATCGTGGTCGGGTCTTGTGATGAGCGCAGATATGTGCTATGTTGGAGGAATCGGGACGGCCAGGTGGAAAGCTGATGTGTGGAACTTCCGACTGCTTCATAAGTGCTTGTGGAGAAGCCACCAATGAGCTGGATGATTAAGAGAGAGAGCAGTGTTTAAGTATTTATACATTATCTTTTCATTTCCCCTTTCCTCTGTCTCATTTGCAACTCTAAACATGCTTATTAACATGGTGGGATGAATGAGTATTTGTTACATCACCACCTACAACTAGAATATGAACCAGTGTTGAGGATGACACATTTCTTCTTTTTATGGGTTGAGAAGATGACACATACTTTTTTCTTTCCAGCTATATTTTTGTCTACATTGAAAAAAAAAAACCTACATACTTCTCTTTGTACAAATGTTATAGATTTGCTCTCTTATTTAAGAAATTAGGTGTCAAAGATCAGTTGGTACAATGGCCCAGTTATGACTGGTAACATTTTTGACATATTGAAATTAATTTAAAAACAAATAAATGACTTATACCATGGTGTTTTGTTCTTCTTGGGCATCTTTGCAAATAATATAACCCTATGTCTGGACCTAAAGTAATATCATGCAGCAGCATATTAGGGACGGTCTTAAACAGGTCTCAAGTTCTCTTAAACATGAACTTCTCAGGTTTTAGATTTTTATTGTTTGCCCAATTTGAATTTCAGGTGGACTGACTATAAAATCTTGTATATTCAAATCTGTTAATAAATGTGGAAAGGAACTTTGAACTTATTTTTCTGTTTAGGTCACTGATTATGTGTCTTTGAACTGTATACTTTAAAACCACATATCATGTGGTCTAACCATTAGAGAACAATTTTGAAGATGTGCTTCTCACACATTGGCCGATTAAGAGAACTTTATTCTTTATGTAAGAGATTTTGTTATGTAATCTACAAATGTACTTCATTGGTTAACATCTAACGTTTTACTAAAGTCAAAAATGTTTAATACAACTGAACCAGATTACAGTTTAAATTCTTGATTGTTTTGACGCTATAAAAAGCATAGGATGGGAGATTAAATGATTGCTCATGTGCTTTTCTATTTACATTAGTAGCCACATTAGGGTCTTCAGTCTACTTCTTTTCATCATTAAATCAAACATTAACAGTGTGCCACCTTTTATTTTGTGTCATAGATATCATTATAGAATGAGATCAGAAGCGAAAGAACACTACTTAAATGATTTAAAAAAAAAAAAATTATTCTCAATGTTGAAAATAATTTATTTAATTGTTTGATGTGAACATCTATCATGTGGCATAACCAATGTTGATCCAACAGGATTTGAAGAATAACTAGTCAGGACCACTGGTTCAAAGCACAGTATTTACTAGAGATCAATTACACAGGGTAGTAAATGAAGTTTCAGTTATCTTTTATACTCTTTAATAAGAGAGTGTGAGACCATTATCATTCAATACCATACTTTCCCAGTCAATATCTATAAAAAAGCTTGAACATCACCAAATGCTGTATGTGCATTTTACAATTTAAAAATACAAAGTAAAATGGTAAGCCACATCAACATGACAGTTATTTCCATGACTGCATTTATTTTAAAAGAAAAGTTTTTGGAAAAACAAAAATGCATTTAACAATTTTTTTTTATCTTTAAACTACATGCAGCCATATTATGAAACAAATGTGAGATCAAGGCTTACAAAAATATATACCGTCAAATAAAAGCTAGAAAATGTTTCTGTAACACTGATATGATGTTAAAACCTCAAGCACAGTCAATAAATATAGAATATAGTAATTAATACAAAATAACAGTTCACTCAGGTAACTACAAACACTGATTTTCAACATTTTTGTAAAAAACAAAATGCCCATTAAAACTCCAACTACAAACTCACTGTACATACTCCAGTAGAAACCTACCCTTTGCAAGCTATGGAGTTATATTTGAAGGAACTTTTGAACTTTTGTGGAGTTTTGCCATTTGAGACTTCGGAGGAGACGTGATATGAAGAATCTGAAGCCTCCTTATCAAAACAGCTCCATCTGGCCTTCCCTCTCTTCTTGCAGCAGAAGTAGTGACTGGTTTTAATAGAGAATTCCTCAGTACAGTAGTCAGACAGACTCTTCTTCCACTGAATGATTGGAAACACAGTAAATCAGAAATAAATATATACAGGTACATCTCACAAAATTAAAATATAATGAAAAAGTTCTTTATTTTTTGTAATAAAAAAAGCAATCTTTCTTATATTCTAGATTCATTGCAAACTAACTGATGTTTACAACTGAATTTTTTATTTTCCAAAGCTGTATCTCAAAATGAGAATATTCTATTTTGAGCTTGATTAGTTTGATTAATTTTGAGTATAAATACTGGGTAACTGTTGGGCTAGATTAGAACATACAACTAAAATTATGGAAAAGATTACTAACTTCACAGTTATCCAGAAGACAATCATCAATACCCTTAGTCACAGAAGGTCATTGCTGAAAGGGCTGCTGTTCACAGAGTGCTGTATCAAACTATATTCATAGAAAGTTGAGTGGAAGGAAAAAGTGTGGTAAGAAAAGGTGCACAAGCAACAGGGATGACAGCCTTGGGAAGACTGTCAGGGAATGCCAATTAAATTTGAAAAAGCCGTCTTTGCGTTTTCGTCTGGACGGCTAATTCGTATATTTTCTGAAACGATGACGTCATCAGCCCACGTCTCCTCCCTAGTCAGACACCTCTACGTCACGTAACAGCAACAAAAACATGACAAAGACTGAACGATTGTCTTTTTATTAACTAACATTAACACTGATTAATAAATGTATTGTTCCATGTTCGTTTTAGTGTATCTCTGTGGCAGAATTACAGCGCCACATACTGGTCTGGCATGTATACTACATCATTTTGAGGTTTCGTGTGGACGCGGATATTTCTTGAGACGAGGGAAAAAAAGATCGGATTGGTGTAAGCTCCGTCTCCATGTGGACGGGGCCTGAGATTGACTGGCCAGCAAACTCACCTAACTAGAACCTCATAGAGAATCTATGGGGTATTTTGAAGAGGAAGATTAGTGGAACATCTGAAAAAACAATACAGAGCTGAAGGCTGCTATCAGAGCAACCTGGGCTTCAGTAACGCCTCAGCAGTGCCACAAGAATGATTGCCTCCATGCCACACCGCACTGAAGCAGTAATTTGTGCAAAAGGAGACCCCAATTAAGTATTGACTGCATAATTAAACCTACTTTGGAGATCTTGAACATTTCTGTTTTGTAAATCTTTTTTTGATGGATCTTTGAGAAAATATTAACTTTTTTAAAAAAATTTATTATTTTAAGCTGTAAGTCGTAACCATCAGATTTATATATATATATATATATATATATATATATATATATATATATATATATATATATATATATATATATATATATAAACCTCTTGGAATATTTCAGTTTATGTTCAATGAATCTGGAATATAAGAAAGTTTGCTTTATTTTATTAAAATTACAAAAAAATAAAGGAAACTTTCCATGAAAAACACTACATAAAACAACTACATTGTATAGGTACATCTACAATGAAAAAGAGAGAGTGCAACAGTCATGAGAGAATTATACTCTCACATACAGTCAAAGCGGTTTACTTTGACAATGGTCCAATGTTTTGGATACTTTGTCACCGAAGACTAAATATTGAAACTAAAACAAAGAGAGATTTTATCTAAAGACCTTGATTGTACATGAGAGCGTACGACAATGTCCATATACAGACAAAGTAAACAATAGGACTGAGCAACATCAAAACATTCAAGTAAATGCAGTAAATTACAAAGGAAAGGCAGGGGAAAACAAAAATGTCTTTCCCTTTCTGGTGAAAAGCCAGTCCTCCTACATCTGTGGTCTCTGCTTTAGTAATGTTAGCAGTTAAGAACTGGGTTATTTAAACCAGATGTGAGTGTAAACAAACACTGTGACTTTGTAGCGCTAAAACTGTTTGAGAAAGGCTACACAGCCTCAAATAATGGCAGAGTTTGGTGCTGGATTGACATTTTAGCACTCAAAACAATTTAGCATTTTAAACCTTCTGGTTCCAACATCCTGAAGTCAATGGGTTGCTAAACACAAGATTTTTGGTTAAGGCAAGTCGCACAAATTTTCATTTTTTTTGACTGATTAAAATAGGTGGTTGCTAACACAGCCAAATGGGACTACAGAGGCTATTGTCGACATTAAAAATCATTATACAGGTAAATCCATCTACTCACTAGTCTGCTTTTATAACCTCATTATGTTTATACATCACACTCTTACAAACTATTCTAACTCTGAATTTTTTCAATAAAGACTGAAAGAGAGAAGAACTGTGTTGAAGTTTTTTAATAGCCTACATTTAGCTTTCTACTTCTGGTGAAAATTCATTAAATTTGTGTTCATTTGTTAAGATTATCAAAACATGTAAGAATTATATACTTATTAGTGATAGAACTTATTTTCCGCAATAATCCAAAAGCCAATTTAAAAAAAAATAATAATAATAATAAATCCAATTGGGTTTTTGTTGAGAAAAAAAAAGGGTGATGTTCATTTACAGGTTGGCCTACAAAAATATGCTATAAAGTGCTCCAATTCAATTGTTGCTGCTCTCATTTAGTTTGGTGGCATTGAATTCATACACTAAATCTATATATTAGTAGTTCTCAATAGCCGCTTTTCCACTGTCCGGCCAGTGATTTAAATGGGCCAGGCAGGTCTCATAGCCTTGGACCTGTAGCACCGAGGCCAAAATAGCACTGCATTTCCACTGCCCTTTACATGCCTCCTCGTCACGCACCATCATTTCACCAACAAAGAGAAGTTATCAGAAAACTTAATAAAATAAGTCACTCGAACATGATAAAAGCAGCCATTTGTTTGCATGCTTAGTTTAATATCTTAATTCAAAGGCATCAATGTTTTACTATGATAAGTAATACATCATAATTTATCAGGATTGAAAATTAGTCACACAGAAATAAAATGCTATGAACATAGTCTGCTATTCAGTCGAGTCGGTTTCTGTTTATTTGTAGTCACAGTAGCCTATATACACATCACATTTAGAAAAAATTATAATTTCTATATTTTTATAAAAGCTTCCGAACAAAAAACATTATTATTTGGGCTACGCGGAGCTAAGGTCTCGAGACGAGACTTATGACAGATAAAATGTTACTAAAATACATGATTGTGACAGAGAATAAGAAGCTGTCATCTGATTTCAAGCTGTCACATTTACAGTGTTTTCTATGGTAATGTTAATGCCTAGCCTGCACAGTCTTTAGCATCGCTCATAAATATTTCTGCCTTGTATGTTGATTATAATCCACACCGGATCAAGTTATCTCAAACACTTGCTTCTGACTGAAAGTGAGTTTTGAGCTTAACTTATTTAAATAAGTTTTTAATGCTGGTGTTATAACTGTTAGCTCCTCTAGCCCCAGCTGACCCGCTTTGGCCCAAGGTTTTAGTCGGGTCAAAAAACCCAGACTGTTGGCCCTGAGGAAGCAGCAACGAGGCACAATCAAGCCCCGGAAGTGACAGTGGAAATCCAACTGGCCCTGGCACCCAATAGCATGCCTGCTTTTGGCCCCACAATGGAAACACGGCGAATTAATTTCATAACAGAAGTACATATGAGTTTGGACAGAAGATCCTGTGAATATAGTCTTGTGAAAGCTACACCTGTTATTAGAAAGTATAATAATGTCAAGACTCTCACCGCTTGTTCAGCACAACAGATTTGCTCTTCTGGTGTTCCATTAATGCCGCAGCAGACACCGTACCAGGACTGAAGTTGATTGATAGCATCAGCCTGACGATGCTCACGGCCAAAGCCACTCTGAGGAAACATGTCCCTAGGATACCGGACCGGAGCTTTACTGAACTGACAGATATCTTGCAGGTTGCCTGTATTTGGAAAGGCAGGGGGGAAATCAACCTCTGGACCCATCCTGGGTCCCACTGAGCGAGGGCCAAACACTGGGCGACCTGATGAGAGATTTTTAAAATGTAAAAAACAATTATACCAAAGAATTTGACAGGTTAAAAATCTGTAAAATGCTGCATCTCAACCAGTGCTATATTAAATCAAGCACAGTGCTTCTTAAACACTATGAAAAAGCTTTTTATATAAACATAAAATGTTCATCTAAAGACCACACCAAGTTCTTGCTCAGAAGTCGAGACACACTGGCCAAACTGAATCTGAACACATTATAGGATGCAACTGTACCTATTGGAGCATTCTCAGGGTGAAAGTTTGTGACTTCTCTCTCGGTCATGTCGGAAGAGCCTGCAGCTAAATACACACAAAGAAACCCAGGAGAGGATGTAAGACACCAGTCAAACTAATCCACTGACTTTACATTGAGAAACAGCAAGTGATCACTCACCCATCACTTTGGAAAGGTCAGGGATGACTGGTCTCTGCATCATCAAAAAGTCCAGCTCTGAAATAAAAAAAGAGATTGTAAACTGTTGCTTTACAGATGAAAATAAGTTTTGCTTTTCAAGTCAACATTACTTTTAACAAAGCAAAACACATATCCATTACAAATATAAACCAACTGATCAATCAACAGGACAAGTCAATCACTGATCATGGCCTTACCCTCAGGGGGAAGTGTCATCTCATGCTGAAGGCCATCTGCGAATGAAAGAAAACAACAAACAGGTCAGGCTCCTGACAAGAACGGCTTTGCTTTAATCATCAGTGATGACATTACCAGCAAAACTTGCATTCAAACGAGCAAAATTTAGTTGTATAGCGATGTATGAAGCACAGCTAACCCTTCTAGAAGTCATCATCCACACACTTGACCAAATTCAACTTTTTGCAAAATCTGTTTGGAAATTTTACACAAAATTTCCTGCAAAAACAAACAGAACAACATCAATGAGCCACACCAGCTTTCAATCTGCTTGTTGTGTTGGTGACATGCAAAGTTATGCTTTTTTTTTTTGACAATTCAACGTTCCAATTTTAATCTGAATGGTATGTTGTTTTAGAATATGTAAGGTTCACTCACTGGTCCAACAATGGCAGCCAATGACGCGGCAGAAGGATTCTTGCATGATACTGTCATTCCTTTTATGCAACAATATTACTTTAAATATGTTTTCTAAAATACATTAACTCTTTGGTTGATTCGATTAAAAAGGTTAAGAGATGTGTAATAATTATTAAGTTTCAGTAAATGCTCCATTCGATTTAGCCTTTACTTTATGTTATACTCATTCAGATTTCTAGAACACTTTGAGTCTTATATCAGTCTGATATACAAATCTCTTACTCACAAACTCATCAGTCTTGGTCATTAGACAGAGGAGACTGACTTCTATTGAAGACGGCCGGTGCCTTACCTTGATCATTCCAGAATACTTTTATTAAGTCCCCAATAGATCTGTACACTTAAAGTAAAACTATATGTAACCAGAGGTCATGACCATTACTATAGAACCAAGTTGACCAATTTAAATTACTCTAATGTAACTTTACATAATCATGCCGTGATTTCTCACATCCACTTAGTTAGAATAATGTTACAATAATCAGAGGTTGAGACTGACCCGAATTTAGGTTGATCAACAACTCACTGTTGTCCTAAACGGAAAAGCCCATTAGCCTCTAGTTAGTATACATAACTAATACCAATGTTTTAGCCAGAGCTCTAAAACATTTATCTTTTTTAAACACGAGAACAGATTTGCAGTGTTATAGACTTACTACAACATATTAGAGTTAACAACACAAATAGTTAGGATAAAGAATCAAGTATAGCAATTTATTAACCATAAGCAAAGAATAATTCACCATCCAATTCAAATCATAAATTCCCAATCAATAAAATACATAATCAATAATCCAGAAATCAAGATTTTAGTAGTAGTTACCTCGTAGCAGAAAATAATACAAACAGCACTCGTATGGGAGATCTGTTTGCATATTCCCTGAGCTCTTTGTAACTCTCCCTTAAATATCCAGAAATGTTCCCAAATGGTATTGTTTGTTGTTGCAGGGGTTTTAGCATATCACTTTTGGGGGTTGCATGTGAGTAACTTGGAGTTTTTTTGCTTCTCTCAGTTGGGTGTGCTGTTTTGCGAGACTGAGTTCAGCTGTTGATTCTTGTAAGAGTTCCTTGTCTTTTCAGACGGTGACCTTCTTCTGATCCAGTCAAACGGCATTAACAGCAATAATCTTACAGACAAATGGTATCAATAATCTTACACAATAACTGCCTTAAATTAATTACTTATATTAACTGCCCATTAACTATATTGCTTTATCCATGAAACTCACAATCATGCTGAACTAAATATCTGTGGATCCCTACTGAAAAAAACAAAACAAAACAAAAAAAAACAATAGAAACCATCAAAAAAATTATTATAGTTTCCATTACAAAAACCATTACAAAACATCAAATATGAACCATTAAAAAAATGTTTCCAGTGGTGTGCTTTGAGACATATTCCCTTAGGATTTAATGGTTTAATAAGCCACCAATAAAAAGGCAACAAATTACCAGAAGAGAGCAACAGGGACATTACAGTTTTCATTAAAACCAGTACAATTCCTGTGATGGTTTCTATAGTTTTTCAGCAGGGAAGAATCGCTGACATTTACAATAACATGCTGGTGTGATATTATTCAACTATACACTATACATTTAAAATATGGAGGAGTGGTTATGGTATAAATTTGAAAATATAATTTAAACAGACCTTTATCAAACAGTGTGACAGTAATTTCCCTTTGGACAGGAGAGTCTGGAAAAGTAGGACACATTGGCATTAGTCATTAGCGGGAAGAAACAAAAATACTCGGATAACATCCAGAACATCTGCAAGCATGTTTTATGTAACTCTGGCATGCATGGGGGGAAAAATCTATAAAAAAAAAAACAGCCTAATACCAAATATGATAAATAATTTCTACACTATCGTAAAAGCCCAATGAATTTATATTCCTTCTCATAAATCCTGAACATAAGATATATACAAAAGTAGCTTACTCCATGTTTGAGCTTTGTTCTGTGCAAACGACATGAAAACATTAGCGTGACGCAGACCTAAAAAGTTGCATTTACCTTCAGATGCGTCGCACAGAAGAGCGAGTAAAAGCGTCAAATAAAGTCCCACGCCGCGTGAGGAGCTCATGGTCAGTGATGTGCCCTCAGTCAAACACTTCTCTGTTGAGGTTAACGTGTATCTGACGCGGAGGGAGCTGACCGTTCACTGTTCCGCTCTTCAGCTTTTAAAGACAAACCCTGCAGTCAGGAGAAGATCATGTGGAGGAGGAGGACCATCAGGAGGACTTGCTGTCACACTTTAACTCCTTCACAGGTCACTTCTATTTACTTTTTTCTGCCTACCAGTACGTGCCCCCTCGTATCTTGTACCAGCTTAGACTCGAAAATAATAAGTCAGATGAGTGAGGATGGAAAGGAGCCCCCATTGGTGTTTACCGTCAAAAATACACTCAGACGGGTCGGGTCGTTCTTGAACGATTCGTTCATTTTGAACAAATCTTTAAAGTGACTCGGAAAGAACGAGTCGTCTCGGGGAGTGATTCGTTCAGTCGCGCATGCGCAAAATCCTACAGGTTCTATGGCGTGCATTTTGTGACACATCTAAGGCCTTTATGGCGGGTGGAATGTGACAGGATTACCTGACGAAGTCGACAGTCGTGTATTTTTGCGTGTCATAAGAGTACGTCGCCTCAACAGACGCGTGACAAGTACGCCGCCTCAACAGACGCGTGATCAGTACGCCGCCTCAACAGACGCGTGATCAGTACGCCGCCTCAACAGACGCGTGATCAGTACGCCGCCTCAACTGACGTCACCTCAACAGACGCGTGATAAGTAAACCGCCTCAACTGACTGTGACACAAAATACCTCAAATAGAGTTAAATTAAATATTTTTTTGGTTTTACATTATTTTACTACAAATTATACACCATCAACAGAGCTGAAAATTAGTTGTATTTTCACAATAACATCAACATAAATTCACACACATTAATTATTAAACATTATTCTGATTTGTGCCATTCTGAGGTTTTACTTTTGATATATTGGTTATGTTAATAATTTTACTTAACACTCTTGTTACGGTTCTCAGTTTGTCCTGTTTTCAGAGTCATGTCGACCATAAAATGTGCATATCAACCATTGAGCTAAATAATTTTGGTCAATAGAAGGTAATGAAAAGGTATTTTAATAAAATTGTTAAAGAAGTGTATTAAAAATTCAGGTGCATTTTGAAACACTTTAAATTGGGCTGTCACTAACGATTATTTTGTTAAATGAGCAATCTACTGATGATTTTTTTTTTTTGTAATACAGAAAAGACTTGAAATATTTGCTTAAACTGTAAATCTTTAAAAGTAGACTTAAAATATCTGTAACGATGAGGCAATAATTGGTTTAAATAAAACATTAAAAGCGAGTAATCATATGGTTTCACTGAACACTGTTAAAATACATAAAGGAATGTTCATCTAAACAATAAATGTATGTACAATATGTAATGTAAATGCCTATAGAGGGCGCCAGCAGCCTAAGTGATTGAGCAAGTTTGCATATTTAGATCTATATTGATGTAATCTTGTGTTGGCGTTTTATATATATATATATATATATATATATATATATATATATATATATATGAAGAGTTCAGATGCAAAAACCTCTAAATGCCATCTGAAATTTTCATCTAAAATTAGGATTTTTATCAAGGTCCTATGCTTAGGTTGAGTCATTTTACTTTAATTGTGATGTGCAGGTCCTTTTCCAGGCTATTAAAGTGAAATAACTGAATATAAATATATGAGCCCGATAAAAATCCTAATTTTAGATGAAAATTTCAGATGGCATTTAGAGGTTTTTGCATCTGAACTCTTCATATATATTTCATATATATGAATGTTTTCAACATTTTAAGTCAACAGATGAACTTTGCAGATGAGTTTGTTGACTGAGCTGCAAGAGATGTGTTCCACATAACAGTGAAACAATGAATATTATTGGAAACATATTGGTACAATTCAGAAAAATGCAGGCTTTACAAAATGTTTAGCCACAAACTATGCTGATATAGCGAGAAATTCACTTCGACAAGAAATATCCACACATTGGAGGATAAAAAAAAAATCTTAAAGGATTTTTAAAATTAAAAATCTAAAGTCTCAAAGTCTTGGAATGAGAATGGGGATCTTCATGTTGATCAAACTTTTTTTTAGAATAATGTATGGAGACGCAAATATTTAGCATGTCCCTTAAATATGTAACTTTTGGCCTGTAGGATAAACAATGATTTCACTAAAATTTAACATTTAATATACAACTAATTTTTCAGTTTTATGGCATCCCTTTTCCAGTTACATTTTTTTTCCGTCTTTTTGCAATTGATATTATTTCAAGCCACTGTTTGTACTGCTTGCTCATTTTCAGAAATAAAAGTACAATTAGTAATGATAAATCAGCATTGCTGTGTTATTGTATGTTGTGAGAAGTTTTCTGTGTCTTAAATTCATTAATGACAAACGCATTTGAAGTTTTGGGTTATTACAATACTAATCTAAAAATGTGAATAAAATTCAGAGTACATTTTGATTGGTATCAAACATTTAATTTGAAGACTTAAAAGACAACGTCAAACATTTCGAATTCAACAGAAAAAAAAAGAACAAGTATATATATATATATATATATATATATATATATATATATATATATATATATATATATATATATATGTGTGTATAAAAAACAGAACAAGCCTTTTGATGACAATGCCTTTTATATATATATCACTTTATGAAAACACCTATTGTAAACGTACCTGGATGTAAGAGTCATCATTTTGTCACACAGAGTAGGCTACAATATCCTTTGTCTGACACATCCATTTCAAGTCAGTCAGTCTGTATTAATGAACAGGTGACCTGAATCAGGTGTGTTTAATTAAGGAGACATGCATATTGTGCAGTGATGGGGGTCCTCCAGGAATGTTCTTAAGAACCATTGTGCTGTCTGCATACATTTACAAAATAACAAGAATGTGTTTGCTAATTATATATTGTAGTTTACTTTATATCATAATAGGCTACTATTTGTCTATTCTTTTTTTTTTAAGTTCTGTGCTTCAGAGATAAATTGTGTTACTATGTATATTGATGTGCTTAAAAAATTGTATTAATTGTTTGGCAAATGCAGGTGTGTTTGACTAGGGTTGGAGCTAATTCTGCATGCCAGGTGCACTCCATTCATTGGTTATCCCTAGGCCTGGTTCTTAGTCCTGGTCATGTGGACCCTCTGCTATGCACATTTTGCATGTCTCTCTTATTTAACACTCCCGATTCAGTTCATTAGCTTGGTAAAAGAGAGCTCCGTGAACTGAACTGAGTGTGTAAGATAAGGGAGATATAAAAATTAAAGACAAATGGGGTCTTCCAGACTTTTACCAGTGATAGATGCAAAAAGCTAACATTTCTCATTGGATGGGGGTTTATCAGGTATGGGTAACTGGAATGTGTGAGGGTACACAGACATGGAGGCTTTATATTGGCATTGTACAGAGATGCATACTGCCATCAAGATTACATCTTTCATGAGAAGTCCATGGTTATTAGACCAAGACAATTCCAGCTCTCATTCTGCATGTGCTACAGAAGCACGGTAGACAGAGTGAATGTTCAGTCCAGATCTGTCTGAATATTGAACATGTGTGACCGATCATGAAAAGGACATTCAGGCAATGATGACCACAGACTGATGAGCAGCTGAAGAAGAAACAATTATTATCCTCGATTTACAAACAATTGAACACTGAAATTAAAAGGAAAGTTGACGTGACACAGTGTGAAACGTGTTTCTGTCCCATTTATCTTATATTTACAGATTACTGTTTATTTAGTCAGTGAAAACATTGAAAATTTTGTTTGCAGTTTTGTCAATCAAATAAATATTAAATATGGGTTTCTATTTAATCCTATCGAGATGTTTTATGTCTTGAGGTCTATAAAAGTTAAAAATAATAATGATAAATATAAATTTCAAAGCATTCTATGTACTGTAATTATAAACTATACTGTCAGTTTACCATAGTTATCCAAATTAAGTAAATCATTCGCGTTTTTTTTCAATTCATAAGAATAAAAACTTCTTATATTTGGGTTAAAATCAATCCCATGGCGTCATCTAGTGGACAACATTAATATCACTGCCTTAGCGTCCCAAATATGATAAATTAATCAAATTAAGCATGTTTGCTTAGAATGACTTTGTTCTCGATGCCATTTAATGTTAAAGATCGAATGTCTAATGAATATCTATTATAAATACAACTTTATTTCTGTTAAAATTACACTCTTCTATGTCAAGATCACAAGGAAACAAGAAAGAAATGTAATTCAAGCAGAAATCATGCATTTCCTCTCAGTTTTTCCCTACTGTTTGTAGCATCCAAGCAAACTGAACATTAATGTGCTTGTACTTCACTTCAACACCAACTTAACAGATAAACATAATTTATCAAACATAAAATAGACTTTATGCAGTTATTATTATGCACTGTTACCACGTTTTGGGAAATATCTTAAAAACAACCTGTTACAAATGCATCTACTGTAATGCAAACCTTACATTTCGTGTAAAGCAAAGTATACTGAGACGATGTATATATCAGGCGTCTTGTGAGGCGGCGTATATTGAGACGGCGTATATATCAGGCGTCTTGTGAGGCGGCGTATATTGAGACGGCGTATATATCAGGCGTCTTGTGAGGCGGCGTATATTGAGACGGCGTATATATCAGGCGTCATCTAAGGCAACGTAGCTAGGTTCAGACGTACTGAGAACACGTACTATTTTTGTTAAATTTCTTACGTACGCCGTCGTCACGTCGCCGCCTATGATTGGTTCCAACAGTGACGTCGCCGCGACGTCGCCGCGGGTCTGTCGTCTGCCCTCCCATTCAATCCCATTCAAAAATGAACACGGACTGACGGCGACGGAAAGGTCGACTGCTCCTTCTCCTTCTCCTGCTAAGGCTTAGATGTGTCACAAAATGCACGCCATAGGCCTTAGCAGGAGAAGGAGAAGGAGCAGTCGACCCTTCCGTCGCCGTCAGTCCGTGTTCATTTGTGAATGGGATTGAATGGGAGGGCAGACGACAGACCCGCGGCGACGTCGCGGCGACGTCACTGTTGGAACCAATCATAGGCGGCGACGTGACGACGGCGTACGTAAGAAATTTAACAAAAATAGTACGTGTTTTCAGTACGTCTGAACCTAGCTACGTTGCCTTAGATGACGCCTGATATATACGCCGTCTCAATATACGCCGCCTCACAAGACGCCTGATATATACGCCGTCTCAATATACGCCGCCTCACAAGACGCCTGATATATACATCGTCTCAGTATACTTCGCTTTACACGAAATGTAAGGTTTGCATTACAGTAGATGCATTTGTAACAGGTTGTTTTTAAGATATTTCCCAAAACGTGGTAACAGTGCATAATAAGTACAAGCACATTAATGTTCAGTTTGCTTGGATGCTACAAACAGTAGGGAAAAACTGAGAGGAAATGCATGATTTCTGCTTGAATTACATTTCTTTCTTGTTTCCTTGTGATCTTGACATAGAAGAGTGTAATTTTAACAGAAATAAAGTTGTATTTATAATAGATATTAGGGATGCACGATATTGGATTTTGGCCGATATTCGATATGCCGATATTTTCTAAATAATTTTGGCCGATGCCGATACCGATATCGATATATATACAAATATATACTGATATATTTAAACTTTAATTTTACTGAAGAGAAATCCATGTATCTCTTCTGTACTGATTCTACCATCAATTTATTATTTTACAAATGTAGACAGACATTCACATCTGAAAAACAGGTCAATTATTTCACTTGGAGAATATCGGTTTGGCTCATCGGCAGAAATATTCATATCGGCCGATACCGATAATTGTCATTTTAAGCTTTTATCGGCCGATACCGATGTTGTGCCGATATTATCGTGCATCCCTAATAGATATTCATTAGACATTCGATCTTTAACATTAAATGGCATCGAGAACAAAGTCGTTCTAAGCAAACATGCTTAATTTTATTAATTTATCATATTTGGGACGCTAAGGCAGTGATATTAATGTTGTCCACTAGATGACGCCATGGGATTGATTTTAACCCAAATATAAGAAGTTTTTATTCTTATGAATTGAAAAAAAAACGCGAATGATTTACTTAATTTGGATAACTATGGTAAACTGACAGTATAGTTTATAATTACAGTACATAGAATGCTTTGAAATTTATATTTATCATTATTATTTTTAACTTTTATAGACCTCAAGACATAAAACATCTCGATAGGATTAAATAGAAACCCATATTTAATATTTATTTGATTGACAAAACTGCAAACAAAATTTTCAATGTTTTCACTCACTAAATAAACAGTAATCTGTAAATATAAGATAAATGGGACAGAAACACGTTTCACACTGTGTCATGTCAACTTTCCTTTTAATTTCAGTGTTCAATTGTTTGTAAATCGAGGATAATAATTGTTTCTTCTTCAGCTGCCCATCAGTCTGTGGTCATCATTGCCTGAATGTCCTTTTCATGATCGGTCACACATGTTCAATATTCAGACAGATCTGGACTGAACATTCACTCTGTCTACCGTGCTTCTGTAGCACATGCAGAATGAGAGCTGGAATTGTCTTGGTCTAATAACCATGGACTTCTCATGAAAGATGTAATCTTGATGGCAGTATGCATCTCTGTACAATGCCAATAAAAAGCCTCCATGTCTGTGTACCCTCACACATTCCAGTTACCCATACCTGATAAACCCCCATCCAATGAGAAATGTTAGCTTTTTGCATCTATCACTGGTAAAAGTCTGGAAGACCCCATTTGTCTTTAATTTTTATATCTCCCTTATCTTACACACTCAGTTCAGTTCACGGAGCTCTCTTTTACCAAGCTAATGAACTGAATCGGGAGTGTTAAATAAGAGAGACATGCAAAATGTGCATAGCAGAGGGTCCACATGACCAGGACTAAGAACCAGGCCTAGGGATAACCAATGAATGGAGTGCACCTGGCATGCAGAATTAGCTCCAACCCTAGTCAAACACACCTGCATTTGCCAAACAATTAATACAATTTTTTAAGCACATCAATATACATAGTAACACAATTTATCTCTGAAGCACAGAACTTAAAAAAAAAAGAATAGACAAATAGTAGCCTATTATGATATAAAGTAAACTACAATATATAATTAGCAAACACATTCTTGTTATTTTGTAAATGTATGCAGACAGCACAATGGTTCTTAAGAACATTCCTGGAGGACCCCCATCACTGCACAATATGCATGTCTCCTTAATTAAACACACCTGATTCAGGTCACCTGTTCATTAATACAGACTGACTGACTTGAAATGGATGTGTCAGACAAAGGATATTGTAGCCTACTCTGTGTGACAAAATGATGACTCTTACATCCAGGTACGTTTACAATAGGTGTTTTCATAAAGTGGTATTACATTTAAAAATATTTTGATACATTCATTTTTATCAGATAAGCGGATGTGTTCTGACAGAAATATTTTCAAAGTGTAGTTCGCTGGTAAAGTGTTTAACCCTCAATCTTTCCTGGGTGTCAATATGACCCCAATCGACTTTTCATTAGTTAAAAAAAGGGTTCCCTTCATCTCAGAGGAATACAATTTTGTGACTTTTCTTACATTATTTATCTATCTATCTATCTATCTATCTATCTATCTATGTATCTATACATACACAAAAAACTGGCCTTGATTCGGTTGTTCTGAAGGTGTGTAAAAAAAAATAATAAAAAAATTAATCAATCTTGTCTTTGGAAAATGAATGGGAAATTCAACAATTTATTTATTTATTTTTTTTCATCAAAAAACACTTACACACACTCGGACAGAGACACATGTGCACACATGCTCTCTCCCTCTCTCACACTCACTCACTCACACACACACACACACACACAAAGACACTTACACTCACACAAAGACACTTACACTCACACAGAGACCCAGGCACACTTGCCCTCTCTTCCTCTTTCTCTCACTCACACTTTCTCTACAACCTTCTCTCTCTCTCTCTTACACGCACAGACACTTACACCAGGGCCGTGCACAGACCTTTTGAGGGGCATGTGCTGAAACTGAAAAAGGGCACCCCCCCCCCCTTTTTATATCAAGATTATTTAGTAAGCCTGCATAAAAGGAAGAAATGGTCACATCTTCATGACAAATTCAATAACACAAAATAATTGTCTCAAAAGCTTTAGATTTATTCACGATTAATAACAACCATAATAATAATATTAGATAATATAGATAAACAGGGTTTTAAGGGCTTCTTTAAACCTAATACAACAGCAACCTTCTGTGAGCCATGTATCTGGCAAAAATTTGATACTGTGGTGGACCAGGGATGTTGGTCTCTCGAAGGTCTCTTATTCACTACACTTTCCCCTAAAATAAGCCAGCAATGAAAAAGTAAATAAAAATAGTGTGAAAAGTACAGTTGCAGTGAAAAGCATTTCTGAAGGATCACGTGACACTGAAGAGTATACTGGAGTAATGATGCTGAAAATTCAGCTTTGATCACAAAAATAAATTACATTTTAAAATATTCAAATAGAAAACAGTTATTTAAAATTGTAAAAATATTACACAATATTACTGATTTTGCTGTATTTTGGATAAAATAAATGAAGCCTTGGAATGAATCACGAATTACATTCTGTATGATAAAATATAAAGATTTCAGTGATCTTCTGTAATTTTTTTTTTTTTTTTAGTTATTACTACATTACTGTAGTAAAACCATGTTTTACAACATTTTATAAAGAGAGTATACAGAGAGTATACCATAACATGATTAGCCTAAATGTTAATAAATTAAGTGTATCAGCAATCATAAATCAAAGAAGAAATTTCTTAGAAATATAGTTATCTAGGTGACGAGGATCACTCGTCGCTGTGTAAGTTCCAGTACGAAACAGCGCGGGGGCGCACCTGTTATGATTTTCCAATGGTAAAAACAAATTATATGTTGTTGTATTACTTATCAATATATCGTTTTTGACCAGCGAATGTGTGCAAATGTGATTTTTTTTCTGTCCGTCATTAAAACGGCGATGGCGCCTGCCGCTGCGGGCATCACATTACATTTTCATCTAGGTTACAAACTAGTTTTTTTAGCTATATAGACGGAGCGCTCAGTATTTCCTGTGGTAAAATGCATTTGGCCAAATTAGCATTTTATAAAAGATGAAATGCTACTATCTGCACAGGCTATTTAAGTGTTGGCTATGTATTGGCTATGACTAGATGGCAAATGCTAGCCCTCTCTCTCAGGCGACGTCCCACATGTCTCAGTCAGTGAGTCAGTCAGACATCAAATAAATAAAATATGAGCCTTTATAGACAGTGTTTAGTAGTACTTATTCAAACAACAAGATATTTATTTACCCTTCGCAAAACTTTGTTCAGCTCAGCTGTTGTCTACTGTGCGGCTGCTGTGGAACTTCAGTTGATTCAATGAGAGGGGGCGGAGTTATCAGCTTACTGACAGCTTGAGGATCGAATAAGATTTACACAAGCTCGTTTTAAGAACTTTCATTTGGTAAAACAGACAGACAGACGTAAAGGGTGACCAATAGCATTGATTAAAAAAAAAAAAAACACCACCAAAAAAAAGGGCACTTCGGGGTGTAAAGGCAAAAAGGGCATGTGCTCTGCACAGGTTGAGCCCTACCTGTGCACGTGCCTGACTTACACTCACACAGAGACCCACGCACTCTCTCTTGCCCTCTCTCACTCCCTCTCTCTCACTCTCTATCTCTCACACAAACACACACCCACAGAGAGAGAGAGAGAGACCGAGAGACACAGGCACAAATGCTTTCTCTCCCTTTCTAACTCTCACTCACTCAAAAAATGTGTATGGAATAATTATTTTATGTGTTTTACACCATGTATTTCACATATTTTTTGGTAGTTTGTTATTGCTTTTATGTTCAGTGTTCAGAATGTGATTGTAGAAAAAAATATTTGTTGTAGGCCTGTACATTTACACCTGTTTATTTCTGGATATTGCTGTTGCTTATTTACACTTTTTTTACATTTTAAAGTTATTTTTTTTATTGTATTTTGTATACATTTGAATCATTCAAAGGTTCAATAATATGCAAGTACAGTCTGACTCAAAATTTTGTCCTTTAGGTGTGACCTAGGTGGAATTTATGAGCAGTTGGCCTCATCCAGTAAAATGAATGGCTTTCAATTGCCCTTTGCTTGTCAAAACAAGTGTCAAAACACTGGCATTCCTTCATGACCCAGTAAACGGTGTGAAGAGAGTTTTTCCAGAGGCAAATACGTGTGGACTAATTCTGAG
Organism: Carassius auratus; assembly: GCF_003368295.1. Taxonomy (NCBI): domain Eukaryota; kingdom Metazoa; phylum Chordata; class Actinopteri; order Cypriniformes; family Cyprinidae; genus Carassius; species Carassius auratus. The sequence goes on from NC_039258.1 coordinate 14,279,741, forward strand.
GCTCCCAGTACAAGTATGATAGCTTCAGCAGCCACATGATTTTGGGCATTGTACAGTCCCCACATTTTGGTCTAGCCTGAAGTTTTTTTTTATTTTGGTTGTTCATGTTGAAATATTAGGATGTTTTTGATGACAATGCCTTTTATATATATATATATATATATATATATATATATATATATAAGGCTTGTTCTGTTTTTATATATATATATATATATATATATATATATATATATATATATATATATATATATATATATATATATATATATATATACTTGTTCTTTTTTTTTTTTCTGTTGAATTCGAAATGTTTGACGTTGTCTTTTAAGTCTTCAAATTAAATGTTTGATACCAATCAAAATGTACTCTGAATTTTATTCACATTTTTAGATTAGTATTGTAATAACCCAAAACTTCAAATGCGTTTGTCATTAATGAATTTAAGACACAGAAAACTTCTCACAACATACAATAACACAGCAATGCTGATTTATCATTACTAATTGTACTTTTATTTCTGAAAATGAGCAAGCAGTACAAACAGTGGCTTGAAATAATGTCAATTGCAAAAAGACGGAAAAAAAATGTAACTGGAAAAGTGATACCATAAAACTGAAAAATTAGTTGTATATTAAATGTTAAATTTTAGTGAAATCATTGTTTATCCTACAGGCCAAAAGTTACATATTTAAGGGACATGCTAAATATTTGCGTCTCCATACATTATTCTAAAAAAAAGTTTGATCAACATGAAGATCCCCATTCCTTTAAGACTTTGAGACTTTAGATTTTTAATTTTAAAAATCCTTTAAGATTTTTTTTTATCCTCCAATGTGTGGATATTTCTTGTCGAAGTGAATTTCTCGCTATATCAGCATAGTTTGTGGCTAAACATTTTGTAAAGCCTGCATTTTTCTGAATTGTACCTATATGTTTCCAATAATATTCATTGTTTCACTGTTATGTGGAACACATCTCTTGCAGCTCAGTCAACAAACTCATCTGCAAAGTTCATCTGTTGACTTAAAATGTTGAAAACATTCATATATATGAAATATATATATATATATATATATATATATATATATATATATATAAAACGCCAACACAAGATTACATCCAATATAGATCTAAATATGCAAACTTGCTCAATCACTTAGGCTGCTGGCGCCCTCTATAGGCATTTACATTACATATTGTACATACGTTTATTGTTTAGATGAACATTCCTTTATGTTTTTTAACAGTGTTCAGTGAAACCATATGATTACTCGCTTTTAATGTTTTATTTAAACCAATTATTGCCTCATCGTTACAGATATTTTAAGTCTACTTTAAAAGATTTACAGTTTAAGCAAATATTTCAAGTCTTTTCTGTATTACAAAAAAAAAAAAAATCATCAGTAGATTGCTCATTTAACAAAATAATCGTTAGTGACAGCCCAATTTAAAGTGTTTCAAAATGCACCTGAATTTTTAATACACTTCTTTAACAATTTTATTAAAATACCTTTTCATTACCTTCTATTGACCAAAATTATTTAGCTCAATGGTTGATATGCACATTTTATGGTCGACATGACTCTGAAAACAGGACAAACTGAGAACCGTAACAGAGTGTTAAGTAAAATTATTAACATAACCAATATATCAAAAGTAAAACCTCAGAATGGCACAAATCAGAATAATGTTTAATAATTAATGTGTGTGAATTTATGTTGATGTTATTGTGAAAATACAACTAATTTTCAGCTCTGTTGATGGTGTATAATTTGTAGTAAAATAATGTAAAACCAAAAAATTATTTAATTTAACTCTATTTGAGGTATTTTGTGTCACAGTCAGTTGAGGCGGTTTACTTATCACGCTCTGTTGAGGTGACGTCAGTTGAGGCGGCGTACTGATCACGCGTCTGTTGAGGCGGCGTACTGATCACGCGTCTGTTGAGGCGACGTACTCTTATGACACGCAAAAGTACACGACTGTCGACTTCGGCAGGTAATCCTGTCACATTCCACCCGCCATAAGGTTCTGTACTGGAATTAGCCTACGGTAGTTCACCCGTGTCAGTCATAGACAGTAAAAGAAAGACTTAGGTCAGTTTGACCCTAACTGTCAGTCAATGCAGTCTGAGCCGGAAAGAGTACTGATTAGTCCATCTCATGATTCGAGTTTTCGAGTCGTTCCTTTATCAAGTAGAGACCAGCCTGAGCCGGAAAAATAATTGATTAGTTCTTTTTTTAATTGTATTAAATACAAAAGATAAAAGTACAGAGAATAATTACAGTCAATATTGCATAAAATAAGTGGCATCACATGCAAAGCACCACTTACAACATAAAAATAAATAATACTGAACGAAGCTTTAAATAATTAAAAAGATAAAACAAATTAACTGTTTTAACAGCCTTAAGATTTTTAAATTGTAAAGATGTAATGTTGAACCTCTTTAATAATAATAATAATAATTATTATTATTATTATTATTTATAAAGGATTTTGATGAGTGAATTTACTAAAGTCATAATAGGTTAATAATAAAATATTCATTAATTTTGTCTTTTTGAATATTAAAGAAGCCAAACAGTACATCCTTAAAAAGCACAGAGAAACCCTGGAGCACACTGCAATGATAACATTAGATAATTCAGTCCAAAATAGCTGTGTATGAGGAAAACCCCAAAAGATATCAGTTTCATTAGGGTCACCAAAAAAAGAACAGCTTGTATTTATGTCTGATTTAAACCTTTTCAAAAACATGTTAGCTGGGTAAAATCTGTGTAACAATTTGAATGAGATTTCTCTAACCTTGTTAGTTATTATATATTCCGAAGACAGAGTCCATACTTTTTTTCCAATCATTCCTCCAATAAGACACCACATATGGTCCACATATAAAAAAGCGATCTAATCTTGGTAACATGATGAAGGATGTGACCGGTTTCATACTGGGATTTCAAATGGGTCTAAAGATAAAGATAAAGTGCTGGATGATCTAACAGAGTCCATTAAAAGCATAGCAGCTCCTTTAGGAAGAGTGTCCATGACAATGGAGAATTATTTTGGAGTTACTGGAAAATTACATTTACATAAGAATTCTTCATAACTTAAAATAAGACCTTCCGAGTTAAATAACTGGGAAACAGTTTTTTAAGATTTTCTCTTATATAAAATGTCTTGATTGTTCCAAATGAAGTACTGTTGAGGGGATAAATTGTGCTTAAAATGAATGACCATGCAAGTAATGCCTGTTTATGAAATTTAGATAAATTGTAAGGGATTCTAGCAATATTATAATTACAGATCAATGGGAAAGGGCGACCACCTAATTTGGAAAAGTAGTAACTGGTGATACTGAACTCAGACTGAGTTTGGATTACACAAAAATTATCTAATCCAAGTAATTTTGAAAGTTTTGTTCAAAGAAAAGAAATCAAGGAAATTCAACTCACTAATACTCATGTGTTCATTAATACAGACTTCTTAATGGATTTTGTTTTTCCAAACAAACTTAAACATGATTTTATCAACTGATTTACAGGCTTTGTTGTCCACATTTAGAGAGAGTGAGCAAAATAAGTAAGCCTTAGTGTACAAAGGTTCAAGGATGGAAAGGAAGAGGACGAGGGGTCGGCTTGAACGCTGATGCTTTTATTAATCAAAAGAGTTAACTCAATGGTCACACTCACACCGGCAATAACAAAAACTATTAACACTTCCGGGTGGCGGCTTCCGGCTTGTGCGGTCATCAGCAGTCCTTCTCTCTCTTCACTACTCCGTTTTCCCCTGGTGTTAAATACTCTCTCCACGCCAATTACTGAAACAAGAGACAGATGTTGATTATTTCCGTTCAACTCGCTCACTCACCGTTCATCTCCCGACTCTCTCTCCCGCTGCAGGCTTCGCTAAACCACGCCTCCGCCTCCACATACCCCCACCGCCCGACTCAGGCCGGGGAGCCATCCGGCCTGCAGCCTTGAGGATGGCCCACCGGATGGCAAGGCATTCTTTCTCAATGGTGCTGTACTTAGTCTCTCTCCTAGAGAGCTTGCGACTTATGTACAGCACCGGCCGTTTCTCTCCCTCGATCTCATGAGACAGGACTGCCCCAGCCCCCTGTCCGACGCGTCTGTCTGCAACAGAAAAGAGAGAGAGAGATTAGGAGCGTGTAACAACGGCCCGCCACATAGAGCAGCTTTCACTTGAGTAAATGCCTGCTGACACGGCTCCGTCCACTGTACTGTATCTGGTGACTCCTTTTTAGTAAGGTCAGTCAAGGGGCTGGGGAGGTCCGAATAACTAGGCACAAACCGTCTATAATATCCCGCCACCCCCAAGAACTGTCTCACCTACTTTTTTTCCAATTTGGGGATGCACCTGCCCATGCCCCAAGTGGAAGCCCCGATACCTTACTTCCACACACCCAACCGCACACTCCTTCGGGTTGGCCGTGAGTCTGGCCCCTCTCAGTGACCTCAAGACCGCCCTCAAATGCTGCATATGCCACTTCCAATCAACACTAAATATAATGATATCGTCCAAGTAGGCAGCCACATATGCAGCATGGGGTCACAGGATCTTGTCCATGTGTCGCTGAAAGGTGGCCGGAGCCCTGAACAACCCGAACAGAAGGGTTAAAAATTGGTGTAAACCAAAGGGCGTTGTGAAAGCTGTCTTTTCTTTGGATAAAGGAGACAAGGGGATCTGCCAATAGAGTTAGGTCCAACGTCGAATAAAAACGAGCCGTGCTGAGCCGATCAAGCAACTAGTCAACCCGCGGCATTGGATACGTGCCTACACCTTGCGGTAATCCACACCGAAACGGACTGAGCCGTACGTTTTCAGAACCAAAGCTATCGGGCTCGCCCAGATACTGTCCGGTTCTTCTATTACTTTCATTTCAAGCATGGCGCATAATTCAGCCTGAACTACCTTTTTCTTATGATTAGGAAAGCGATACGGCCGGCTGCGAACTACCACGCCTGGCTCAGTCTTTATATGGTGTTGAATCAGGCCGGGTAGGGGCGAGAACACGTCGGCAAATTCAGCCTGCAATCTTGCTACGTCAGTGAGCTGGGACAGCGAGAGGTGATCTCCACCTGGGGCCAGGTGGCGACATTCGCCTCTGGCCCAAGATCCTCCTCTCCACTAATCACCGTCGCCAACATCACTCCCTCCACCTCCTTCCATTTTTTAAGGAGATTGAGGTGATATATTTGAAGTGCCCTGTTCCTATCTGACCGTATAACCTAATAATCGAGCTCTCCGACTTGTCATGCAACCTCAAACGGTCCCTGCCACTTTGCCATTAATTTGGAGCTTGATGTTGGGAGCAATACAAGTACTTTCTCTCCCGGTGCAAATTTGCATAACTTAGCGCCCCTGTTGTACAGCCGACTCTGTCTGTCCTGAGCTTTTAACAAATTCTCCCTTAATAGCCGCCCCAAAGTGTGGAGTTTCGTTATCAAGTCCAGGACATACTGAATTTCATTTTTGCTTTGAGATGGTCCCTACTCCCAAGTTTCTGTCAGGACGTCCAGCACCCCGCGGGGCTGCCGTCCGTAGAGAAGTTTGAAGGGGGAAAACCCCGTGGAGGCTTGCGGGACCTCTCGCATGGCGAACAACAAGGGTTCTAACCACTTATGCCAATTTTTGGCATATTCCTGCACAAATTTACGAATCATTGACTTGAGCGTGCGATTGAAGTGTTCAACCAGGCCGTCGGTTTGTGGGTGATAGACGCTGTTACGAATCGATTTAATGCCCAATAATTTGTAAAGTTCGCGTAATGTACGTGACATAAACGCCGTGCCTTGATCGGTGAGGATTTCTTTCGAAACCCCCACCTGGGAGACAATTGGGTTGTATGTTCTTTTGTACCCATCTCTTGATTTCACGCGGTTCCCCTGGAGCAGGGCCCAGCGGTCCTAGCTCAGTCTCTCGAACCTGCACCCACGCTACCCTGTTCCGGTCCTTATTTCCCCAAGAGGCATCCATTATTTCTGTTCAACCCGCTCACTCACGGTTCCTCCCTGACTCTCTCAAGGTCAAGTCTCTCTGCAACCATGCATTGAATCTTCTTTGAGCTTTAATTAGAACCTTGTCAAAAGAGAATTGATTAGTTCATCTATCGAGTCATCAGGTTTTTTGAGTCATTCATTCATCACATGACAGACCCATATGCTTTAACCTATGCAGTCTGAGCCGGAAAGAGACTTAATAATAATAATAATAATAATAATAATAATAATAACCAACTCTTTTTTTTTACCTTTGTTACAACATTCAGTGTATAGAAAATAACCATCATGACATAAATTCATAAATTTATAAACTGTAAGAAGTAAAAAGCTACAATTTGAGACCAGAAATGCAGTAACTGTAAGAGTATATAATAATTATAATAAAAATGATAATGATGATGATGATAATAATAATGACTATGCACCCGTTTGTAAGGAAGCTTGAAAAATGTATTTCTCTATCCAATGCTGTCACGTCACCTGACAAAAGAACGAACGATAAGTTTAAGCCTTTTATACTGTCTGTTTATTATTAGTAGTAGTACTATTATTAAACAATACAAACATTAAAACATTAAAACAATGTGGTGAGATCCTTTTACTCTTTCATCCACCATTGAAATGGGCACATGTGAAGTACGCCTAGATGGATTACAGGGGACTCTGCTGCCATTAGATCCAAAAGTCTGAGGCACAATCTCACTGTTACTGTGCAGTCTGCTTTGAAGTGGCGAAGGCATGACTTGAAAGACTGAATGCGCTAGGGAAAACGTGGCCTCATCGCAATGAGAGTCCAGATCTATCCCCAGAAAGGTTATCCGCTGGGAGGAGATCAAAACACTCTTTTGGAGATTTGTGCATAAGCCCAGGCTGCTTAGATGATTTAGCATGAGATCTCGATGAGAGCATGCTTGAGTTTGTGATTGTGATAACTGTATAGGTAATTTAACACACGAATGCCTCAACCTCAATGGAATGGAACCTCATCGGGGTCAGAACTGCATCCATGCATTTCGTGTAAGTCCATGGAGCCAGGGCTAATCCGAATGGAAGAACATGGTATTGATATGCTTTGCCCTCTAAAATGAATCTGAGGAACTTCTTGTGTCTCTTGATGATCTGAATGTTAATGTATGCATCCTTCAGATCGATCGTGACAAACCAGTTGTCTGGTTGAATCTGAGACAGAATAGATTTTACTGTCAACATCTTGAATTAGCTTGTTCTGAGTGCAAGATTGAAATGGCCTAAATCCAATATTTGTCATAAGCCGGCATCTTTTTTAGGCACAACAACATATCGGCTGTAAAAAAAAATGACTCCCTCTGAGAGGGGTGCACTTCTTCTATAGCCCCTTTTCTTAGCAGAGATGACATTACTTGTCGCAGCACTGTGGTTTCTTTTGAACTCACAATTGTGGGAAGAATCCCACAGAAAGGAAGCGGAATTGTGTTTAATACCCATTGCGGAATGTCGGGCAAGTATTCCCACATAGCTTGAAAAAGCTTTAATGGCTTCAAGATCTCCACCTGTGGCTGCGATGTCTGCACATGCATTAGAATCTCCAAGCACGGAAAGCTTGCAGTATCCGTAAGAATGGGAAGTGCATGTGTCAAGGTCGCTGCGTTTCATTGTATATATTCCTGAAGCGTGTTTATGGCAGGATTTATTTCAACAGGATGCACATCGGGCTCCGTTTGTGAGAAAGTGGCAGCTTTGTGGGCCGTCATAAACAGGCCGCCTTTGCCAGACCCTTGGGCCGTCCCTCGAACTTTGAAGGCTGAAGTGACTTAGAGGGCGATCGGAGTGGTAGCTCAGTCCAATGCTGCTCAAGGCGCCAGTCAATGTTAGAGCCTGGGAACTGCAGTGAGAGGGTTGGATGTGCATTAGCGGTCCAACTGCGCTCTGTAGTGGTGGGCAAAGTCATGACAAACAGCAGAAGTATCAGGAAACTGCTGTTAAGAGCCGTCAAACTCAGGTCCAGCTTTTTTCACTGGCGCTGGCGAGCCGGTGGATAAGCCCTAGGACCCGATACTTACGAGGAGGTGTCATAGGTAATGGCTCTTCCTGTGGGGCAAACCATTGGTGGTGTGAGGATGTTGAACGTAAGCGTCGCTGGCGCTCGGCATCGCTCAGTTTCCCTGGGTCCTTTGTACATCACAGCCTCTGGGGTGATGCCTCCCCCCTCGTCGAGCTCTTTCAGAAGCTCCGCCTGGTAGGCTTGAAGCACCACCATCGAGTGTAGCATGGCAGCCACCTGACTTGAAGCCAAGTAAGATTTCCTGATGAGGTTAGAGGTGACTCGTAAAAGTAAAAGTTGTTTGGCTAGAGTCTCTTTCACCGGCAGCATTGTTGCATTTGTGATGCGCACTGAATAAGGCTGCTTCCAGGACCTTGAAACCTCCTGGTGGAGATCTGGGAAGAAGGGTAGTGGCTTACGGGGCTGGCCAGGTGCACGACTAGTTAAGAAACAGTACTTCAGTTTAGATAGAGATTGGAGATTGGGATATATATTTTTAGAAATAAAGTGCCACCTGAACTTCCAGAACAATAAATAATTTATAAAAAATAAAGAGCAATACAAATCAAAAAATTGAACAGGATTTGTTTGAATGTCAGAACTTTTTTTCTACACTACACTGCAGACGCACACTCTTGCAGACACACACACTCACAAACTCTCACACTGACACACACACACTTACTCTCTCTCACTCCCTTTGTTCAGAAACTTTGCATTCCAATGCAAAAATGTGAGCATGTCCACATGCTCCTGGCTCAGGCTCGCTCTTTTCGATGTTGCCTGCCAACATGGGATATCTTTCTTTGTTAACCTTCCACCACAATAAATGGTTTTCTTCCTTGGCAAGGCTCTTTTCTCCAAAGTATGTGAGGACTTTTCTCACTTGGCTGTTGACATCCTCAGCTTTGCCTGCTCTAGCCTCTTCGTCACCATCAGAACCAAGGAGTGAATCAAGTGGCTACTAGAGGTGTTGATTCAGTAGCGGTAGTATTGGTGGGGGTAACAACACTGCAACTGCCATGCTGCTGCACATCCATTTTCCTTCTCCTTTCAAGTGACATTGTTTGCAGTTTAGTTTGAACAAGTAGGATTTCATCAGGTGAAAGAAACTTGCTGTGTTTCCTAAACCTTGGGTCAAGGGACATCCCAAAAATCGGTGTGTTTGGTGCTCCATCTGAGAAAGCAGTCTCCCTTTTCCATCTCTCCTGTAACTGCTGCACCGCAGTGAGTTGGAAAGCCCGCAGCGGGGCTGACTCGTAGACAGCACTCTGGGTGGACTTCAACAGCCCCTTCACAAGTGGAGGTATTGTAGGTATTGTTGCATATTTCTGTCCCCTCATGAACACAGTGACGCATTCACAAGGCTTGAGGACTGATGAAAGCTCTTCCAGCAGGCTCCACTTGTCTGGTTTCAGATCCAGGTACCTTTTGTCTCTCTGTGTGACAAAGCTGTCGGACAGTGTTGCTGTTACAGGCCACCTTTGCTCAAGCAGTCGACTTATCAAATAGAAAGTACTATTCCACCTTTTGCTTATGTCTTGAAAAAGGCTGTGCTCTGGTGTGGGCATTTGTTGTTGTTTCTCTCTGAGTTTACTGCTGGCTAGCTCGCTTTTATTAAAATGTTCTACCAGACATCTTGCAGCCCTGACAGCTTTTTCAATTCTTGGTTGCTTCAACGCAGTATTGATCACAAGTTGCAAAGTATGACCAGTGCAATGGACAGAGGACCACCCATGCTTCTCCTCCAGGATATTTGCTGCTGCCACGATATTAGCACCATTGTCATGGACTATGGCAATGATTTTGCTAGGAGGAAACCTCTCATGGTTTGCTGTTTTTTATATTTAAAAGTACAACACACACAAATATATTTGTCAATAATAACCTATTTGGGACAAAGCACAGAATATACACTGCAAAAAATGCTTTTCTAACTTAGTAGTTTTGTCTTGTTCAGTCCAAATATCTAAATATCTAATCTTAAATCAAGATACATTTACTAGACACATAAAATAGCATAAGAAATTATGTCTTGTTTTCTGAAAAAACACCTCAAAATTAAGTGATTATTTGTTTAAAACAAGCAAAATTAACTGCCCATTGGGTAATGTTAAGAAAAATAATCTTACATTTACATTTACATTTATTCATTTAGCAGACCCTTTTATCCAAAGCGACTTACAGATGAAGACAGTGGAAGCAATCAAAAACAACAATGTATCCCTTATTATGTGTTTGAAATTTAACATACCGCAAAAGCTCTGCACTGTCCAGAACCAATTTAAAGTCATTATATTCAGTGCTAGCAGTACATTTACATTTATTAATTTATTCATTTAGCAGACACTTTTGTCCAAAGCGACTTACAGATGAAGACAGTGGAAGCAATCAAAAACAACAAAAAGATAAATGATATATAAATGCTATAACAAGTCTCAGTTAGGTTAACACAGTACACATAGCATGGGATTTTAAATAATATAATAAATAAAATAAAAAACAGATAGAATAAAAAAAGAATAGAGCAAGCTAGTGTTAGAGGTCTTTACACATGCACACACACACACACACACACATACAATTGCAAAATAAATGAAAAGAAAACAGAATACAAAAAGATTAGAAAGGTAGTTAGATTTTTTTAAAGAATAGAATTAGAATAGTGAGTGTTAAAGTTAGAGGGTCAAATGAAGATGGAAGAGATGTGTTTTAAGACTATTCTTGAAGATGGCTAAGGACTCAGCTGCTCGGATTGAGTTGGGGAGGTCATTCCACCAGGAGGGAACATTTAATTTAAAAGTCTGTAAAAGTGACTGTGCTTCTTTGGGATGGCACAATCAAGCGACGTTCACTTACAGAACGCAAGCTTCTAGAGGGCACATAAGTCTGAAGTAACAAATTTAGGTGAATGGGTGCAGAGCCAGTGGTAGTCTTGTAGGCAAACATCAATGCCTTGAATTTTATGCGAGCAGCTATTGGAAACCAGTGCAAATTGATAAACAGAGGTGTGATGTGTATTCTTTTTGGCCCATTAAAAATTAATCTTGCTGCCGCATTCTGAATAAATTGTAAAGGTTTGATAGAATTGAATTGGCTGGAAGACCTGCCAAGCAGTATTATCATAATGAATATTAAAATCTCCCATCAGCATCAACGGTTTGATTTAAATGAAAATAGTCATTAGGCTTCTGCCATGTCTCAGTCACACACATAAAATCAATATTTTGGTCATGAATGAGATCATGGATGAGAGACATCATTGGTGAGTGATCGGACATTAAAGAGTACAAATGGAGTGCAGAAGGCATGTAATCTGACGTGGGCAATGGAGTAAGCACTTCATAATCAATGGACCTCTCAGCGTTTTTAGGCAGTTTTGGGTTTGTAGATCAAAAGGACAGAATATGTCCACTGAAATCAGTATTAGTAGAAGTGGTTTGGATATTCTGATGACACCCACGATGAATGTATTTCGGTCACCATATGAGATCGGGGTCATTAAGCAAAAACAACAGAGGTTTAGTTACAAATTCTATACAATCCTATACAAATCCTTTATCAAGACAAGGTCATCCAAACCTTTAAAGGGGTCATATAATGCTACATGCACTTTTCCAAGTTGTTTGAACTGAAATTTGTGTTGGCAGTGTGTATACATAACCACTGTATGATGATAAAAATCCACCAAGTGTATTTTTTGTAATATGTTTTCCCCTTCCTCAAACCGAGCCATCTGACTGTTTGTCGTCACATGGTCGGAGACCCCTCCCATGATTATTTGATTGACAGCAGCGCTTCAGCACAGACTGGACTGTCTGTGGATGCAGATGTGAGATGCAGATGTGGCAGATTGGTTAAGTTCCCTCCCCTGCATTTTAAAATGACAGCCAATCAGAACCAGGTATGTGTAATATAAGGGCTGGGAGTAGTAGTGATAGGAAGTTCGATTCTTTTCCGCGAACCGGTTCTTTCGGACGGTTCGATTCAATAAACCGGTTGAAAAAACCGGTTCATCGGTTCTTTTACGCTCGACGTAATGACGTCATTGGCGATGACGTAATGACGTCACGTCTATCAAACATTCAAATATATAAAGTCAGTAATCATAACTTTAGTCAGTTAAAACCTCATAATCATGAAAAGTTTACATTTGAGTTTTGCAACAACACCTAAATACAGTAACAGCAATAATGTGCATATGAGGATTTAAGTCTTGAAGATATAAAGTAAATAACATCAGTGCAGAAACCATGATCCACTTACTAAACATAATCCATTGCGATGTATTTGTTATTAAATGAACTTATGTTTCGCCAGATTGCCCTTCATCCAAGCCCTCGAAATACCCGCGCACATAACATTACTAGTACAGAATCAGAATCAATCACCAAAAGAATCCCTTCGGTTCAGACATGCTGTGAGTCAGTTGGCTTCACGCTGAATCGCGCATGCGCAGTATCATCAGTTCATCGGTTCTTAATTCGGACGCGTCCGACAGAAACGATTCTCGGTTCAGTGTACTGATGATCCGAAAACCGATGCAACTGGTTCTTGACTCGAGAACGAGAATCGCTCTAACCGGCACGTGCTGCAGTTCAGTGTCATCAGCTGCTCTACTCGTGTTCATGTTCTGTTTACTACAAACTCTATTTGTGAATGTCATCATTAACTATAAATACAGTACAGATATCTCATAAATCATCCCTTATTCCTATTAAACATAAGAGTCTTTAGAGTCTTAATTATTGTCCAACTTCCCTGAAAACCCATTTGGCCTATACATTATATACAATATACAGATTGGAAACATTAATCTAAAAAAAAATCAAAATAAAATATAGTTATTTTATCACACTTTCCGATGTTTAACAAAATACTTACAAAATTACACGCATGCGCAATATTATCAGTTCATCGGTTCTCAAATCGGACGCGTCCGACAGAAACGATTCTCGGTTGAGTGTACTGGTGATCCGAAAACCGAAGCAACCGGTTCTTGACTCGAGAACGAGAACTGCTCCAGCAGTGGGCGTGTTTGTTCATTATCTGGCTCGGCTCGGCGTTCATCTTCAGTTGCATTTCATTCAGTGTACTGTTTGAGTAAATGGATTACCCCGGGATATTGGTTTATTCTGACTCAGAGGGAGTGTCAGTCATGTTAAAAAAGTTAACAGCTTAAGTAATTTGTGGATTTATGCTTATTGGAGACGTGAACCGTTTCAAACGATTCAGTTCGATTTGGTGACGAATCACGAATCGGCCATCACTAGGGAGTAGGCCACCTGGGATGTGTCACTGCTAGCTCCGCCCCTTGGGGCGAGTGGGCTTCCGCCTAAAAGTTGGAATTGGATCTTGTTCGCAACTTCGCGATGGTGTGTGTAGGCTGTCATTACCCTCCACTGGTTTATTCACCTGAATATGATTGTCAAGTCATTGAGTAAACTGCTAAGATTAATTCTGTGATCAACCATTTAATTTGTCTTGCTCGCAGGACGAACAATGTCTGTTGGGAGTGCTCCATCTTATGGTGGTTGGGATGATCCTTTCCTATATGGAGTGACATGTAAGACGGCGTTGCTGTTTTTTTGCTTTGTTTTGCGTGCTATTATGTGACAATTGTTTGTTGCTTTTAAGCACTGTGCATGTTTTATATAACTGGTGTTCTGTGTGTTAGACCCGGTGTCAGGAGGCTGGCTGTACTAGAGCCTTTGTGGTGTTTGGAGCATTGGAGATTGGATTGCCCCTTGTGATCACTTGCCTCACGTGTGTGTGGTGTTAAGAATAATCACTTTACAGCTAGCCTACCTGGCCACGGGTAAATTTTAGTAATTTTGTTTTGTGTGTATTGTAGAGCTGAAGATCTCTGCCCGAACCCGACGGGACCCGTTGGGACCCGACGGGTTCGGTCGGGTTCGGGCTTAATTTCTATCATTTTACGCGGGCTCGGGCCGGGCTCGGGCTTGCGCTCTGGTTTGCGAGGTAAACGAGCGGTCATGTGATGTGTTTCGATTAGCGCGAGAAAGATGCGAAAATGAATGCTGAGCAGGTTTAACGGAGGCTTGCCTCTGGTGATTAGGCTACGTTTTGGTTGCACCAGTAACTAAAGCAAACTCTGAGGTGTGGAAAAGTTTTGACCATGTTTATAATAAGAATAATGAGTGAATCATGACGCACCATCAGTGAGCGCAGGAACGCGCTGAAGACATCTACAGTGGATTAAATAATTTTCCTCCACAAAAACATGTAGACCTAGCCTAATCTCTGTGAGTAATGTTTTTTTCAAATTATAAATATTCATTGAGTCTTAAATGCATAATGTTGACAGAGTATTTACGCTAATGTTGGCATTATTCTTTAATTAAATATCATCTGCTAGTGCGAAGCAAATCCGGCGGAGCCTTTGTCTTAATTTCGTTATTGCCAAATACCCATCTTAATTTAAAATTTATCTTAATTAAAATTTGTTTAAATTACTTGTTTTTATTGGTGCGTTGGTCTATTTATAGGTTAAATGAGCCTGTCTAGAATGCTGAGATGTTACGATGTCACAAAGGACTTATTTTATTTCTTTACTCCTTTTTCTAAGTGGTCTAGTCTATGTTATTTATGAGTGAATTATGTTAAAACATGAATAAATTACTCATTGTTGACAAAAGGCAAAAGAGCTGTGTGCATGCGCACATTTGAATAATGTCGGGCTGTAAACAGGTTCGGGCTTTTAAAAAGCTGTCAATCAAAATGTACTTGTCGGGCTCGGGCCGAAACCTGTCGGGCTCGGGTCCTGTCGGGCCTAACTTTTAAGGCCCGATTACAGCTCTAGTGTATTGTATTGAGTCGTAGTTTTTTTTTAGCTCTATTGAGCTGTATTTTTAGTCTTAAGTGTTCTGATTATTGTAAACCTAACAAACATGTGCATTAATACCTTCTAGTCTCTGCCCTACCTGGTAATGAACCTGTGGTCTAAAAAAAGTTCCCCTCACTTTACAGGGGTGGTGTGGTCTGCATTGATACATCTGTCTTAGAGACGAACCCCGTGATTCCCTCTGATGGCCAGCAGAGGGCACCCTCACCTGAATACTGACACACACGCATCCATTCATTCATTTACACTGACGACCCTACATTTCACGACTAAAAAGCAAAAGCTGAATTTGATGGAGTCCTGAGTATTTAAACTGGCCCTATGGCCACACTTCAGATGTTGTCTTGACCAATTAGATATTCTCTTTGCTTGGGGTATCATAGATCATATGTTATCTTATCAAGCACATGGTCCCACTCTTGCAGGGTCTAATTTTGGACTTGATTCCTATAAAAGAAATATGATACATTTGACAAATAACTGATGGTAAGAAACATTTCAAGCAAGCAGATTGAAACACAAACATACTAAACATGAATATGAATCCTTAAACTATCCAATAAATATTAAAATACATACATAATGATTATAAACATGATAGTCAAATGTGTGGGTTACGTATAAATGAATATGGAGTCAAGCAATTAACTGATATTCATTTATAAGTCTTTTTGAGTTCATTAAAAGACAGTTCTTGTGCCATTCTCTGACAAAAGATGTTCTGTGGGGACCAGAGGATAAATGTCTGGTTCTGCTAGGTGGGGGGGAAGTCAATCAAAGGATCTTGTTTATTACTCTAATGGGTTTACATGTGCTGGCTGGTGTTGCATCTTGTTTACTTGCCCCAAATTTGTAAATCTCTTCTCCGAATTGAAATTGTCAATAATTGTTCTAATGGTGTTGATTAGAAGCTGTTCTGTGAAAGAGTTGGTTTGTTATCTTGCTTCTGCTTATGGCACTAGGAATGATTTATAACCTCCTGTTGCCTTTTTTAGGAGGAATTCGGCTCGTGTTTCAACCACAGTCCTGATCGACTCTTTAATTTGTCTGGTTCGGGTCTGATACGCTACAGTAGTCAGAGGCACAGCTTTGTTATTCAAGCATGCGTTCAGACACAGAAGAGGGAATTGCGCCGGCGCTCTGGCAAATCTTTACTGTGAACTGCCAAAACTACACATCAATAAAGAATGCATAACAGACTGTTCTAGAGCAGCTTTGGGGCTATCCGATCACTGTTTGGTTCATCTTATACCAACCTTGTGGCGAGTGGGGTGGGGCAGAGTGGCGTGGGAACTAGGAGTGAGGCCAGGGGTAGTGATTGGAGATGAGCTACACCTGCGGCCCACCGCCGGTCTCGAGTCCCACGTAGGAGATGGAAGGATATAAAACTGGAGTGACTATAGTGAAGGACGAGAGCTTTTCATTTATGCGCACCAGTCGTCCGTGAGGGGCTGCTGCGCTGTTTTGTGTTTATTTTGAATAATTAAAGTGTTGTTTGATTGTGCGCCAATTCCCGCCTCCTTCTTGCCGATGAGTATGGAGATTTTATTACTCGAAAACTACAGGCAGAAACTGAAATCGGCTAAACCTGTTTTAAGGACTGTAAAAAGATGGACTAATGAAGCAGAGCAGAATTTACAAGCGTGATTTGACCACACAGAGTGTTTTTGAAGGTGCAGCCACCGATCTGGACGAGCTCACAAAGACTTTTACTTCATATGTCAGTTTCTGTGAAGATATGTGCATTTCTACCAGGACATACTTATCATAAAATAATGATAAACCATGGTTTATTGTAAAATGGCTTCATCATGCCAAAGAGGATGCTTACAGGATTTTAAATAACAACATTTTTAATAACAAGGACAGGAACAGACTAACATAAGAGACCAGAGTCGATAAAAAAAAAAAAAAAAACACTCGGAAAAGCTGAGAAAAGAGCTACGATCCAGTGTCAGTATGGACTGGTCTGTGGAGAATCAACAACTGGCTGACGATCTGAATGTGTTTTACTGCAGATTTGAAAAGGATAGTCTAACACCTCCCATCCGCTCTGATCTGCATTTCACACATTGACTTACCACCCCTGCAACTCCCCTCCCTCCCTCCCCCACCATTCAACCTGTGCTTAAGGGCTGTGTAGAGGACATGAAACCGGGTCTTCAGGAAGCAGAAGTCTAGTAAAACTAGAGGCCCAGATGGTGTTTCACCTACCTGTTTAAAAGTCTGTGCTGACCAACTGGCTCCCATCTTCACACAGATCTTCAACAGAGCTTCATTGGAGCTGTGTGAAGTTCCCTGCTGCTTCAAACGCTCCACCATCATTCCACTCCACAAAAAGTGCAAAATCACTGGACTTGTCATCTGTGGTCATGAAGTCACTTGAGATACTGGTCCTGGCCTACCTGAAGGACATTAGATTTATTAGATTAAGTTAGATTAGATTCAACTTTATTGACATTATGCGGAGTACAGAGCTAATAAAATGCAGTTAGCATTTTAGTGTATATAGTGTTATATATAAGTGCAGAGTAAGTGAAGCTAAGATTTACAGAATGTACAGTGGAGTTGCTATATACAGTATTAAGCATAATATGTACAGAACATAAATAGGAATGCAAAGTAGGATTATATTTACATCATGAACAACAGCAATGTAAGACAGTGGTAATAAATACAGTTGGTAAAGTGTACAATAGTATTGTTAAACAATGTACTGTATTCTATAAAAATAACAGTAGTGCAATTGTATTTTTATATAAATAGTTTACTGTGCTTTACACAGCAAAATCTTTAGTCAGTTTACAGTGTAACAGCTTAAACAATGTGCAGTCTGTGCAAAATATGAGTAGTGAAAATATATGTATGTAAAGGACTGTGACCAGAGCAGAAAGAAAGCAGGTGCAGGTTAGAGTGGTGTTGTGGCGTTCAGGAGTGTCATGACCTTGGGAAAAGAAGCTCTTCCTAAGCCTACTAGTGTGAGAGAGCGTAGGCTCCTGTAATGCCTGCCGGATGGAAGGAGGGTGAAAAGTCCATGGTTAAGATGAGAGGCATCCTTTATGATGTGTCTTGCCCTGCCAAGGCAGTGATTATGATAAATGTTCTCAATGGAAGTTAATTGGGTGCGCAGTTGAGCAGTTTTCACCACCCGCTGGAGTGCTTTGCTGTCAGGTGCGGAGAAATTACTGTACCATACTGGGATGCAGTTTATGAGTATGCTCTCAATGAAGAAGTAAAGGTGCTGCTGTGCCTTTTTGACCAGGGTGGAGGAGTTAAGGGACCAGGTGAGGTCAACAGAGATGTGGATGCCAAGGATCTTGAAACTCGACAAACGCTCCACTACAGCTCCATTGATATAGATGGGTGTGTGTGTATGAATCCTAGTCCGCCTGAAGTCCACAATGATCTCCTTTGTCTTCTGGTTATTTAGTTTTAGATTGTTGGTGGCACGCCACACAGCCAGGTGCTGCACCTCATCCCTGTAGGCTAACTCATCATCATCCTTGTTCAAACCTACCACTGTGGTGTCATCTGTAAATTTGAGTATGGTTTTGGATTCATAAAGAGGAATGCAGTCATGGGTGATTAGGGAGTACAGAAGAGGGCTCAGTATGCAGCCCTGTTGCAAGCTGGTGTTCAGGGTGCAGTGATGCACAGTTCAATGTATAAACAACCCTGCAGCCCACCAATGTTTTCAACTAACCAGCACGCAACTCGGACCGCAAAAAAAGTAAAAGAAAATATTGTACCTGACCTGCTTACTGATCCGCATTTTTTAAAAGTAGTAAATGCGTCACCACTTTATATTAATTTAATTACTTAAATAGGCTATAAGCATTATGACTGCACACATAAAGCTTGCCACAAAGAAAAGGTTTGATTCTTTATGTATTTACGTATTTTTGTATTACATATGTATGTATGTATGTATTATACGTATTTTAGTAATGATTATGAATGTGTCTAAATTAGCAAGGAGACATTTAATTGTTTAGTAATAAACTGGTGTTTTCTCTGTAGCTGTTAAGATGAAGTTGACGATGCGGACTCGCCATGAACGCCATGAGAAATGCATATTTCATATGGATTACATAATCAGAGAGTAGCCTATTTATTTTGGTTTGAATATTTTCATTTAAAAGTAAACATTTCAAACTTTCTGTAATATATTGCCTATATTTATTTTTAAACTCACAGACTAAAAGATTAAGACACTTCCTGACCCAAAATATCACCCAAAGTTTCTACGGCTTTTTTCTTAGCTGTTTCAGAATCTGGAAAAATTACTGGGGCTAACTTGTTACTGCAGTAGGTAGAGCGATATTAATGTGTGTGATGTACGGCATGATAAATGCTCGTCACTTCTGCTGCCAAAACTTTGTCCGACTGTGGGTCATTTGGTTTATTGAAAAACGATTGCACTAATTTGCATGTTTCTTGATGATGTGTTTTTTTTTTCTGTGGTACTCACATGCATGTCGCTTCACGTCGTATTCTCCACCATGTCCCACAGAAAAACTGCTTTTGCATAAAAAGCAAAAAGCTCTCTCTGCTTCGCCAAGAGTATGTTGTGGTCCATTTGCTATTAAAAGTGCATCTTCTCTTTTTCGTGGCCACGACTGCTTAACCTGACTGAACAGCGTGCGCGCTCTCAAATTTGATGAGATTGTTGACAATGTTGAGGAGGCGTTCATGCACTAGTCAACAGTTTGATTGACGTACGTACCTATCGACTAACGCTTTTATTGCTCTCCTCTATTGGACATAAGTTAACAGTACGCCTGGACATATCAGTGTATTTATTAGGCAGGGTCGAATGAAAAAGTGGGACAGATACTTAATTTGCGTGAGGCGGGACAAAGGGTAAAATTGCTGTACAGTAAAACTAAAGCAAGACAGGTGGTCTAGAGCTGTAATCGGGCCTTAAAAGTTAAGCCCGACAGGACCCGAGCCCGACAGGTTTCGGCCCGAGCCCCGACAAGTACATTTTGATTGACAGCTTTTTTAAAGCCCGAACCCGTTTACAGCCCGACATTATTCAAATGTGTGCACGCACACAGCTCTTTTGCAACAATGAGTAATTTATTCATGTTTTAACATAATTTACTCATACCTAACATAGACTAGACCACTTGGAAGTTGGAATAAAGAAATAAAATAAGTCCTCTGTGACATCGTAACATCTCAGCATTCTAGACATAGACTCATTTAACCTATAAATAGACCAACGCACCAATAAAAACGAGTTATTAAAAAAAAAAATTAAGATAAATTTTAAATTAAGATGGGTATTTGGCAATAAGGGAATTAAGATAAAGGCTCCGCTGGATTTGCTTTATTTAATAAAAGAATAATGCCAACATTAGCGTAAATACTCTGTCAACATTATGCATTTAAGACTCGATGAATATTTAGTTATCATTTGAAAAACCTTTACTCACAGAGATTAGGCTTGGTCTACATGTTTTTGTGGAGGAAAATGATTGAAACCACTGTAGATGTCTTCAGCGCGCTCCTGCGCTCACTGATGGTGCGTCATTATTCTCATTATAAACACGGTCAAAACTTCTCCACACCTCAGAGTTTGCTTTAGTTGCTGGTGCAACCAAAACGTAATCACCAGAGGCAAGCCTCCGTTACACCTGCTCAGCATTCATTTTCGCATCTTTCTCGCGCTAATCGAAACACATCACATGACCGCTCGTTTACCTCGCAAACCGGAGTGCGAGCCCGAGCCCGGCCCGAGCCCGCGTAAGATGATAGAAATTAAGCCCGAACCCGACCGAACCCGTCGGGTCCCGACGGGTCCCATCGGGTTCGGGCAAAGATTTTCAGCTCTAAGGTGGTCACTCTATTTGTGCCAGTTATTTAGCCAATAAACTGAAATAAATGAACAGCATTCTCACATGTGTTTTTTGACTGTCCACGTGGGTGAGGGCAGAGTGAAGTGCAGTTAAGATGGTGTCCTATGTTGACCTATTGCAGCAATAGGCAAATTGGAATGGGTCCGGTGATTTAGGGAGACAGGATTTTAAGTGGGATGCAACCAGCTTCTCAAAGCACTTGGCAATGATGGGGGTGCACACGACCAGGTATTCCGTCAGGGACAGCTGCCTTCTGTGCATTCCCCTTACTCAGAGTGGAGTAAACATCTGAGATGGAGAGTGTAAGAGGCAGTTCATTTGGTTGATGCTCAGCTGTTATGGTGATTTCCTTATTATTTTGATCAAAACGAGCATAAAAGTGATTGATCTCATCAGGCAGAGCTGGAGGGGGCGCAGTGTTAGGTGGTTTGTAGTCTGTAATAGCTTGTATGCCTTGCCACATACGCCAGGGGTCTGAAGAATTGAAGTGTTCTTAAATCCTGTGTTTATGTTTGAGTGTAACTTGTAGGCATCAGTCACATTAATATATACAGTACATGGTCCAAGGATTTATGTCCCATTGTAGAGCAGGAGACATTATGGTGAAATTTAGGGAGAACAGATCTTAAAGTGCAGTGATTAAATTACCGGCGGTACATGAACTGCAGCAGCAACAATGCAAGTAAACTCACATGGTAGATAGAATGGCCTACACTTGATAATCAGGAACTCCAGATCAGTAGAGCATTAGGTATCAACAATGACAGAGTCTGTACACCATGATTTGTTTACATAAATGCATACTCCACCACCTTTGTTTTTATGAGAGGTTACTGCTACCCTGTCAGCCCTGAAGAAAGAGTGTCCATCCAAATGCACTACGCTGTTTGGAACATCATTACAGAGCCATGTTTCAATGGAGAACATAACATTGCAGTCCATAAGCTATTTCTGTGTGAGGATCTTTAGTCTGTCCATCTTGTTCATCAGAGACTGTACATTGGCAAAGAAGATGCTGGGCAGAGCTGGTCAATGTATGTTTAGCCTTAGCTTAGCAAGCAGCCCTCCATGCTTTCCCCGTCTTTGTTTATGATCTCAATGCCGACCGCGAACACTTCTGGTCTGAACTAGTGGTCCGCTTGTCCGCTGTGATCTCTGTAGCTCTGGCGGGAGTTAGCTGAAGTCGAAAGGATGATCTAAAACTATGTTGCAACACCTTTTGTTGATGTCCAAAAGTGAATGTTTACTATAGCTGTAGTTCACGAGCCCGGCCCGAGCCCGCGTAAGATGATAGAAATTAAGCCCGAACCCGTCGGGTCCCGACGGGTCCCATCGGGTTCGGGCAAAGATCTTCAGCTCTAAGGTGGTCACTCTATTTGCGCCAGTTATTTAGCCAATAAGTTGCAGAAAGATAGAAAGTTAGGGAAGAATGAGTTTAATAGAATGAAAATGTGAAATCCCAAGTGTCACGTTCGCGCAAAGGACAGGAAGCAAATGGAAGTAAACAATCCTTTATTAAAGAAGTATGGTCAGGCTGGGTTGATGGTGGGTGACACAGGGACCTCGATGGCAGCATAGACTGGTGAGTAGATGATTAAGTGCGCAGGTGGGTGATGATGAGGGATCCGTGAGATGACTGGTAATCCACAACGACCGAACAGGAACAAGACACAAGGAGTAGCTGAGCAGATGGACAAAGACAAGAATCACGGAGGACCTCAAACAACAATCTGACAAGCAAGAGACGAAAGACAGGGCATTAAGTAGGCTGGTGGAATGAGCTGCAGCTGCCGGTAACACCCACATGAAACAATCAACATGACTTAGCATGAGACGAGCAGGAAAGTGCAATCATGAACCGTGACAGTACTAATGTATTCTAAATTCTTCTGGTCGGTCCATACTATAAAAGGAACCCCCGAGCCTTCTAACCAGTGGCGCCATTCTTCCAAAGCCATCTTGACTGCCAACAATTCTCGGTTACCAATATCATAATTGCATTCGCCAGGGGATAATCGATATGAAAAAAATGCACACGGGTGCATCTTGTCGTCTGAGGGAGAACGTTGGGATAACACCACACCTACCCCCTGGATCAGGGGTGATTAAGATAAGGGCCAAAAAGAAGCAGCCCTTCAGTTTGGCAAACACAGCCTCGGCTGTGTCTGACCACCTGAACGTAGTCTTGGGGGAGGTCAAGGCGGTCATAGGTGCGGCTAGTTGACTGAAGTCAACTTCTGGGGTGAACCCCAGAAACCTCTGTAGGGCATTACAGGAATCTGGACTTGGCCACTCTACCACAGCCTTAACTTTCTCGGGATCCATGCATACTCCCTCAGTCGACACGATATACCCAAGAAACGGAACAGACTGTGCATGAAAAGCGCATCTCTCCGCCTTGACAAAAAGCCCATTCTCTAGCAACCTCTGAAGCACTCGTCGAACGTGCTGCATGTGTTCTTGGAGAGAAGAGGAAAAAATCAATATGTCGTCCAGGTAGACATATATGAATTGATTGATCATATCTCGCAGCACGTCGTTGATGAATGCCTGGAAGACAGCTGGGGAGTTGGACAGTCCGAAGGGCATGACCAAGTATTCAAAGTGCCCCTTGGGGTTGTTAAAAGCGGTCTTCCATTCATCCCCCTCCCCTCCCAATTTCGTGAAGATAGACGCTCCCTGCAACCTCAACGGCAAAGGTTATGTATTCTTTATTGTGATGTTGTTCAGTCCCCGGTAATCAATACAAGGTCGCAGCGACCTGTCCTTCTTCCCCACAAAAAAGAACCCTGCCCCCGCTGGAGAAGAGGAAGTGCGGATGAACCCCGAAGCTAGAGAATCAGAAATATATTTCTCCATAGCCTCCCTTTCTGGGACAGAAAGTGAATATAATTTGCCTTTAGGCAGAGACTTACCTGACAGTAAATCTGTGGCACAGTCATAGGGACGATGCGGAGGGAGAGAAGCAGCACAAGACTTACTGAACACTTCCTTCAGGTGGAGGTACTCCGCGGGCACGTTAGACAAATCCACTGCTTCCTCCTGAAACATAGACATAGAAACAGATGGACAGGCAGACACTAGACAAGACTCATGACACTTGTTACTCCAGGCCAGGATGGAATGCAGTTGCCAGTCCACTTTGGGGTTGTGACGGAGGAGCCAGGGGTGAACAAGGACTATGGGTGCAAGGGGAGAGTCAAGTATGTAGAATGCAATAATTTCTGAGTGGTTGCCTGATGTGATGAGGGTGATGTCTTCAGTGATGTGTGAGATGACCGGCAGTCTTTGTCCATTGAGGGTGTGAACCATGATCTGGTGAGTGAGGGATTTGAGGGGAATTTGAAGTCTACGTGCAAGTGCATAGTCCATGAAATTAACTTCAGCCCCAGAGTCCAGAAGTGCTTGACAGTCGTGAAGTCGTGCTGACCATCTTAGTCTTACCGGGAGGAGTGTAGATGATGATGAGGTCTTCTCGGTGGAGATCCCACCCGATAGTAGCCTCATACTTACTACCGCGCTTGGCCCTTTTACCGGACATATGTAGGCATGATGTCTGGTACCACCGCAGTAGAGGCACAGACCCAGGGACCTCCGCCTCTCCTTCTCCTTTGGGAAAGCCGAGCTCGTCCTACCTGCATTGGCTCCTGATCATAGGAGGGGCTGGCCACATCCCTGCCGCTGACTCGGCATCCGTATGAGCTCTCGGTGTGGAATTGGGTAGGTTATGTCGTTCAACTCGTGTCAGTCATGCATTGACCCTTAGTGCCAGCTCAATGAGTCCATTGAGTGAGGTCAGAAGGTCCAGGGCATAGATTTTCCTCTGGATGTGGTCAGCCAGCCCATGCAGGAAGATGTCCCACTACGCCTCCTCGTTCTATTGACACTCAACCGCCAGGGTGCGGAACGCGATTGAGAAATCCGAAACTGATCTCTCTCCTTGACGTAATTTGGCTAGCCTCCTAGCCGCCTCTCTCCCAGCGACGGCCCGATAGAAGACCCGCTTCATCTCAGCGGCGAGTGTCTGGAACGAGGCACAGCATGGATCTTGATTCTCCCACATCGCTGTTCCCCGTAATGCTGCTCTCCCAGTGAGCAGTGTCAACACGAACGCCACCTTGGCTTGTTCGTTGGAGAAGGTCCTGGGTTGAAGAGAGAAGTACATATTGCATCATGTTAGGAAAGCTCTACAGAAATTAGGCTCACCAGAGTAGGAAGGTGTGGTTCTGGCTGGGAGGGGGTCTCCAATGGTGTGGGAGGAACGGGCGGTGTGAGTGGCGCAGTGGGGGCTCGCAGAAGCTGTAATTGCTGCTTGAGCTCATACACCTGCACCACCAAAGCCTGGACGGCGCGACCAGTGTCATTAAGATTCCGTTCATGGGAGTCCATCCTTTGAGCACTGGCGCTGAGGAACTCTTCCAATGCCAACGATGGGTTACTCGCTGCTTCCATGGGTAGTCAGACCGTTCTGTCATGTTTGCACAAAGGACAGGAAGCAAATGCAGGTAAAGCAGGTGATTGAGTGTGCAGGTGGGTGATGATGAGGGATCAGTGAGATGACTGGTAATCCACAACGACCGAACAGGAACAAGACACAAGGAGTAGCTGAGCAGATGGACACAGACAAGAATCACGGAGGACCTCAAACAACGATCTGACAAACAAGAGACTAAAGAAAAGGCATTAAGTAGACTGGTGGAATGAGTTGCAGCTGCCCACATGAAACAATCAACATGACGTAACATGAGATGAGCAGGAAACAGTGCATTCATGAACCGTGACACCAAGTTTACAGCAACACGTGAAATTGCATAGACATGAACAGCCATCAATCACTTAATTAACCCTCGCTTTGAGTTCCTCAGTGAGGTTAAAATTATATTAGATACACCAGTACAAATGTCTGAAGTTACTACTTTCGTCTCCTGTGTAAACGGGGGTTCCTTTTGTTGTCGTTGAAAGGGGGTTTCCCGATGTCGCTGATTGGCTGGAAGTTCAGTAGTTGCTGAAGTGACATCTTGTGAAGCCCGTGGCTGGGCGTTGGCTGACAATGCAGAGTTGTGGGCTGGTTGAAGTTAAACGGGCACTTGAGGTCAGACTCGGAAACACAGCGTTACAAAACTTAACTCAGAACACGAAACTCTCAAACGGAAAAGAAAAGAAACGGACAGAGTAAATGGACAGATGTTCTTCTCATCATGGCTAAGTAGCAGCAGGTGTGAAGGCCGAAGCACACTGGAACTGCACTCAAAGAACTCTTACAGTGATGACTAAAATCATGGCTAAAAGCAAAATCTAGGAAGCAATGCTACAAGCTAAAAGCAAGATTTGATGGTGTCCTAAGTATTTAAACTGGCCTGTTGGCCACACCTCAAATGTTGTCTTGACCAATCAGATATTTTCTTTGCTCGGGGTATCATAAATCATATGTTATCTTATCAAGCACGTGGTCCGAATTTTCCCGCACTTGCAGGGTCTAATTTTGGACATGATTTCTATGACAAGAATATGATACATTTGACAAATAACGGATGGTCAGAAACTTTTCAAGCAAGCAGATTGAAGCACAAACATACTAAACATGAATATGAATCATTAAGCTATGCCATAGTTATTAAAAGACATACACAATAATTGATTATAAACATGATAGTCAAATGTGTGGGTTACATGTAAGTGAATATGGAGTTAAGCGATGGACTGATATTCATTTATAAGTCATTTTGTGTTCAAGAGTTTCCGTGCCATTCTCTGACATAAAGATTTCTGTGGAGACCAGAGGTTAAAAGGCCCCCTAGGAATTTCAGTCTGGTTCTGCTAGGTGGGGGAAGTCAATCCAAAGATCTTGTGTACTACTCTCATGGGTTTACATGTGATGTCCGGCGTTGCATCTCAATTACTTGCCCCAAACTTGAAAATCTCTTCTCCAATTTGAAATTGTCAATAATAGTTCTAGTGGTGTTAATGTTGAAAGCTGTTCTGTGAAAAAGTTGGTTGGTTGGTTATCTTGCTTTGGCTCGTGTTTCAACCACAGTCCTGATCGACTCTTTAATTTGCCTGGTTTGGGTCTGATGGGTCTTCTCTCAAACAAACTCATACAGCTCTCTGTGTCCCCCTCCATCTGTTAGTGGATTACTAGCTTCCTGACAGACAGGCAGCAGCTAGTGAGGCTGGGCAAACTCACATCCAGGACTATCACCATCAGCACTGGTGCCCCCCAGGGATGTGTTCTCTCCCCACTGCCCTTCTCTCTATACACAAGTGACTGCACTTCAGAAGGCCCTTCTGTCAAGCTCCTGAAGTTTTCAGATGACACCACAGTCTTCGGCCTCATCAAGGACGGAGATGAGTCTGCTTACAGACAGGAGGTTGAGCAGCTGGCTGTCTGGTGCAGTCTTAACAACCTGGAGTTAAACACTCTCAAAACTGTGGCGATGATAGAGGACTTCAGGAGAAACCCCCCTGCACTCCCCCCACTCACTGTCATGAACAGCACGGTGACAGCAGTGGAGTCATTCAGGTTTCTGGGAACCACCATCTCTCAGGACCTAAAGTGGGAAACTCACATAGACTCTGTAGCATTTGGACCAATCAGACACACCATTTTTCATTTGATTTAACAAATAAATAATTGATTAGATTAACAAGTGATCACAGAACTCTCTAAACATACTGGTTGTCTGGGAACGACTCTAGACCCCTGGTTATCATAGGAAGCACAACACCTCAGCCAGACCAGATAACTTATACAACCTAAAGTTCAACGGGGACCTGACTTGACTCTGGAAGATCAACGGGGGCCTGACTTGACTCTGGAAGATTAACTGTGGCTGCCATCTTGTGCAGTGGCACTGGGCTGGTGGCCATCTTGTGCAGTGACACTGGCCTGGCGGCCATGTTGTGATGAGACTCTGGAATGGCAGCCATTTTGTGGAAAGTTTCTTGACTGGCAGCCATCTTGGGAAGACATTTGGAGTGGGAGATACTGCAGGACTGCGATGTTCCTCATCCACAACACCCACAGTAAATGCAGAGCCACTTAGTTGAAGTGCCAGATCTATATAAACTTCCAGTTTCCAGTGAAGTTTGTGCAATGGCATGGTCAAACTGAGTAACTCAGACAGCCCTCCTCTGAAAAAGATCATGAGGCATACCTCATCCATGTTGGTTAAATAAGCCAACTCAACAAAGTCCATCACATAGTCCTCGATGAGCAGATCTCCTTGACGTAGACACATAAGCTGGCTCCTGGATGCATGACTGACCTTGATGTATTCCTTAAGGCTGCTGGATCCTGGTTTGGCGAAGTCTTCTGTAACGTGGAGTCAAAGATTTTCGTATTCAATTGCAGTACTTTATTTTCAAGAGTGGTCAAACCGGCAGAGATCAGAGAACAGCGTCAGATACAGTATGTCAGGGGATATCCAAAATCAGCAACAGAAACAAGCTGAGGTCGGGGCAGGCAGCAGAGAATCACAGTCGGTACACACAATCCAAGATCAAACACGGAAGGAACAAACACAGGGAAAACGCTCAGAAATGTCAGACAGAACAAAACAAAAATTTTGCAATGGGTGAGAGTCCAAACACAGTATATATAGGGAAATGGTACTGGGGAACACCTGGTGGTGATTAGCCCTAAGCATGGGATTATGGGAAATGGAGTCTGGAAGTGGGTCCTGAGTCAGTCCTGAGTGACGATTGTGACAGAAATAAAGCATTATGAACATAGCCTGCTTATTCAGTTGAGTCTGTTTATGTTTATTTGTTGTCCCAGTAGCCTATATACATCACATCACATAGAAAGAATGATAATTTCTATATTTTTATTTATTTTATATTTTATTTAAAAATCTTTATGAGATTTGTAAATTGTACAGTGTCCCAACTTTTTTTGAATTGGGTTTGTTCTTGCACATAGCCTACCTCCATCTACTTAATCTTTTGAAGTTTTAAAAAGTGAATTGCTATCAAGTAAGATCTTTATATGACATTTACTGTAACTATAGTTGCAAACAGTGCTTCTAAATATCGGCATTTCCTATATGTATAGGCCCAAATGGCACAAATAATTACTGCTGATATGCTTAGCAACAGCACTGTGCTAATGCTTTTGCAAAACAGTTCAATCATTAGACACATTGGTAGTTTTAACCTATATTTTACTCAAAAAAAACAAACTATCAGGACCACTGAGTGTCTCATAACAACATTCAAGTACAGCTGAAATTAGTCAACATTATTGAGATAATGATTTTAATTGTACAAAATATAATTGTTTGACATTTTCAAAAGCTTAGACAGATACCTTGTTTTTTTATTTATGTAACCCCTTATTTTGACTGATTATAAGCTGAAAAATAAAACTTTTTATCTCACAATTCTAACTTTTTTATTGCAACTGCAAATTAGAATTGCACATTTGAATTTTTTTTTCTCTTCAATATTGAGATATAAACTCGCAATACTGAGTTATAAAGTCAGAATTTCAAGAGAATTTAGAACTCCGTTCTGAGAAATAAAGTGAGAATTGCAAGAAATAAACACATTAGGGTCTACAATCAACTTCTTTTAATCATTAAATCAAAAATTTACAGTGTGCCACATTTATTTTGTGCAATAGATATCATTATAGAATAAGAGTAGAAGAAAAAAACACTACTTAAACAGTTTTAAAAAACATATTTATTCTCAATGTTGAAAATAATTTATTTAATTGTTTGATGTGAACATCTATCATGTGGCATAACCAATGTTGATCCAACAGGATTTGAAGAATAACTAGACAGGACCACTGGTTCAAAACAGAGTATTTACTAGAGATCAATTAAACAGTGTAGTAAATTAAGTTTCAGTTATCTTTTATACTCTTTAATAAGAGAGTGATTATCATTCAATACCATACTTTCCCAGTCAATAAAAAAAGCTTGAACATCACCAAATGCTGTATGTGCATTTTACAATTTAAAAATACAGAGTAAAATGATAAGCCACATCAACATTAGTTATTTCCATGACTACATTTATTTAAAAATAAACAAAACAAAAATAAAACAATAAATGGCATATAACATATTTTTTTTATCTTTAAACTACATGAAGCTGTTATGAAACAGATCAAAGCTTAATATATACCATCAAATGAAAGCTAGAAATGTTAACACCTCAAGCATAGTAAAGAAATATAGAATATAGTTATTAGTACAAAATAACAGTTGAATAATCTAATTCATTTTGATTCACTCAGGTAACACTACAAACATTTATTTTTAACATTTATTTTGTAAAAAAACAAAATGCCCATTAAAAACTCCAAAACACACTTTATATACTCTAGTAGAAACCTACCATTTGCAAGCTATGGAGTTATATTTGAAGGAACTTTTGAACTTTTGTGGAGTTTTGCCATTTGAGACTTCGGAGGAGACGTTATATGAAGAATCTGAAGCCTCCTTATCAAAACAGCTCCATCTGGCCTTCCCTCTCTTCTTGCAGCAGAAGTATTGACTGGTCTTAATAGAGGATTCCTCATTACAGTAGTCAGACAGACTCTTCTTCCACTAAATGATTGGAAAGAAAGTAAATCAGATATCAGAAATAAATATGCAAAGAAAAAACACTACATTAATAAGATAGGCCTACATCTACAATGAAAGAGAGAGAGTGCAACAGTCATGAGTGAATTATACAAGCACAAAGCGGTTTACTTTGACAATGGTCCAATGTTTTGGATACTTTGTCACCGAAGACTAAATATTGAAACTAAAACAAAGAGAGATTTTGTCTAAAGACCTTGATTGTGCATGAGAGCGTACAACAATGTCCATATAAAGACAAAGTAAACAATAAGACTGATAGTGCCCCTAGATCTGTCGTCTCTGCTACTGTACAATGATACTCAGAGCATGTAGCAAAAATCTGCATGATTAAGGACTTCAGTTATGAGCAAACAATTAAAAACCTTCAGTGTGATACAAATAAGACTTTATTAACTACATAAACACTTAAACTAGTCTAACACACACACACACACGGTTGGAATAGGAAAAGGGTTAAAGCTTAAGCAGTAAGAGAAGAGAAATAAAGACATGAAGGTATGGTAGAATTTGATATTCAGCAGATCTACAGTCTGAAGGACTTTTACTTTGTAAAAGGTGTCAATTAATAAGACTGAGTTTGATACTTGCACGTCTCGCCTGTTTGAAAAAGAGTCCTGATGCACTTTAGGGCTAGTTGGTCTCTGCTGAAATGAGTTGATGAGAAAGACCAGTTCGAATCAGAGGACATTGATGAAAGGAAAGTCAAGGCCGAAAGCCTGGCACAAGCTTAGGGTGGTTTTTAAAGCTCTTAGCTCAGCATCTTCTCCTGGAATTCCTGATCTGGTGATCAGTGTTCTAAATAGTGTGGCGATGTCACATCCTCAGGATTTGAATGAGCCAATGAGGAATGGTACATTTTGGAGGGAAGTTTTACAACTCTTTGTCTCTAGTCTGGTGTCATATGAAATTAGATTGGGGGGTTCAAGAGAAGAATCTTTAAGATTCTTATAAAACTAATCTTTCTAACATTCCTGGGAGCCGTAAACCTAGTGTTATCAGATAGTGTGCCTTTGGTTGCTATGGAACCAGAGCCCTGTTCTGCCTTTTTTGAGGTGATAGTTGCATTTTGGGGGAAGGGTCCATAGACCCTTTAGTAAGAATAGGAGGCATTAGATATTATTTGTTAAATATAACAAATAGTTTTGTGTCTGCTTGGTCCAATTGCTACAGATGTTAGCAGTTAAGAACTGGATTATTTAAACCAGATGTGAATGTTAACAAACACTGTGACTCTGTAGCGCTAAAACATTTTGAGAAAGGCTACACAGTCTTAATTAATGGTAGAGTTTGGTGCTGGATTGACAAATGACAGACGTGGTTGA
Organism: Carassius auratus; assembly: GCF_003368295.1. Taxonomy (NCBI): domain Eukaryota; kingdom Metazoa; phylum Chordata; class Actinopteri; order Cypriniformes; family Cyprinidae; genus Carassius; species Carassius auratus. Next base: position 14,311,437 of record NC_039258.1, read on the forward strand.
GAGCTTCAGGGATGAGATGTTAGCACTCATAACAAGTTAGCATTTTAGAACTTCTGGTTCAATCATTCTGGATGACTTGGTCGATTATGTACAATGTCTGCAATTTATTGGTCTGGGTATTAAGATTTGTATAGCTTAATATAATGGAAATTATGTCCTTACTAAAAATATGTAGTGGAAAAACCCATTAGAGAGTTATGTTATTTTAAAATATCACATAGTTTTATATATATTTTGGACTATGGGGGGCGGCATTATTCTGATGACGTCAAATGGTTGCACTCGGTGAGCTGCTGCCGCTATCTGTTGATGTTTTAACTGCAACACAAGTCAGAATAGATAACTTGGAAAATAAAATACTGACATTATGACTACAGCTACTGAAAGATCTAACAGGTGGTGATGAATACACGTATAGACTTAAACCAAATGCTGTATCATCGACTTTTCCTCACAGGGAGTTTAAATGCCCCAGATCTTGTACTTTTACATACTTTTTTGTGGGTTTTCTATTACATATTTCAATAAGAGACACAATTTATATTATATTAAGCAATACATGTCTTAATACCCGGGGAACCCTTTAAAGACTGAAATGGAGAAGCTTAAAATCATTCCACTGTGTTGTAGTTTGCTTACAGCCTACATTTAGCTTTGTTCTTCTGGTGAAAATTCATAAAATGTATATAAGAATGATATACTTTTGTAATCATCAGAACTTATTTTCCGCAATACTCTAAAAGCAAACAAAAAAAAAATCTAATTGGGTTTTTGTTGAGAGAAAAAGGGTGATGTTAATGTCCAGGTTTGCCTACAAAAATATGTCATCACTGAAGCGCTCCAATTCATTTGTTGCTGCTTCCATTTAGTTTGGTGGTATGATTCATACAATAAAACTATAAAGTAGTAGTTCTCAATTTATATCACAGGAGAAGTACATTTGAGTTTGTAAAAAAGGTCCTGTGAATATAGTCTTGTGAAAGCTACACCTGTTATTAGAAAGTATAATAATGTCAAGATTCTCACCGCTTGTTCAGCACAACAGATTTGCTCTTCTGGTTTTCCATTAATGCCGCAGCAGACACCGAACCAGGACTGAAGTTGATTGATAGCATCAGCCTGACGATGCTCACGGCCAAAGCCACTCTGAGGAAACATGTCCTTAGGATACCGGACCGGAGCTTTACTGAACTGACAGATATCTTGCAGGTTGCCTGTAAATGGGAAGGCAGGGGGGAAATCAACCTCTGGACCCATCCTGGGTCCCACTGAGCGAGGGCCAAACACTGGGCGACCTGATGAGACAGATGAGAGATTTTTTAAATGTAAAAAACTTAAAACTTAAAACTTTTTACCAATATTAACAGGTTAAATATCTTTAAAATTCTGCAATTCAACCAGTGTTATATTAATTGAGTCCATGGCTTAAACACTATTGAAGAGCTTTTTATATAAACACATAAAATGTTCCATCTAAAGACCATCCCAAGTTCTCGCTCAGAAGTCGAGACACACTGGCCAAACTGAATCTCAGCTCCCAAACCAAAACACATTATAGGATGCAACTGTACCTATTGGAGCATTCTCAGGGTGAAAGTTTGTGTCTTCTCTCTCGGTCATGTCTGAAGAGCCTGCAGCTAAATACACACAAAAAAACCCAGGAGAGGATGTAAAACACCAATCAAACTAATCCATTGACTTTACATTGAGAAACAGCAAGTGATCACTCACCCATCACTTTGGAAAGGTCAGGGAATATTAGTCTCTGCTCTGAAATAAGACAAAGAAAGTGTAAACTCTTGCTTTACAGATGAAATTAAGTTTTGCCTATTAAGTCAACATGAATTTTAATGAATCAAAACATATCCATTACAAATATAAACCAACTGATCAATCAACAGGACAAGTCAAACACTGATCATGGCCTTACCGATGGGCCCTAATTCAGACCTAAATCCCAACTCCCACTGAAGGCCATCTGCGAATGAAAGAAAACAACGATCAGGTCAGGCTTCTGACAAGAACAGCTTTGCTTTAATCATCAGTGATGACATTACCAGCAAAACTTGCATTCAAATTAGCAAAATTTAGCTGGCAAAAAAGGTCCACTGTCTACTACTGACAGTTGTATAGTGATGTATGAAGCACAGCTAACACTTCTAGAAGTCATCATCCACACACTTGACCAAATAAAACATTTGGCTAAATCTGTCTTTGGAAGTTTTACTTAACATTTCCTGCAAAAACAAACAGAACAACATCAGTGACCCACACCAGCTTTCAATCTGCTTGTTGTGTTGGTGACATGCAAAGTTGTGCTTTTTTTGAACAACAATTTAACTGTCCATTTTTTAAATCTGAATGGTATGTTGTTATATAATATGTAAGGTCCACCCACTGGTCCAACGTCGGCAGCCAATAATCTTACACAATAACTTCCTTAAATTAATTACTTATATTAACTGCCCATTAACTATATTGTTTTATCCATGAAACTCACAATCATGCTGAACTAAATATCTGTGGATCCCTACTGAAAAAACAAAACAAAAAAACTATAGAAACCATCATAGAAATTCAGATGGTTTCCACTACAAATACCATTACAAAACATCAACTACTTAAACATAAAAAAAGGTTTCCTGTGGATTAGTTTGATACATATTCCCTTAGGATTTAGTGATTTAATTAGCCACCAATAAAAGGCAACAAATTACCAGAAGAGAGCAACAGGGACATTACATTAAAACCAACACAATTCCTGTGAAGGTTTCTATAGTTTTTCAGCAGGAAAGAATCGCTGACATTCACAATAACATGCTGGTGTGATATTATTCAACTATAGACTATACATTTAAAATATGGAGGAGTGGTTATGGTATAAATTTGAGAATATAATTCCAACAGACCTTCATCAGCTAGCGTGTGAGTAATTTCCCTTTGGAAAGGAAAGTCTGGAAAAGCAGGACACATTGGCATTAGTCATTAGAGGGAAGAAAGAAAACTAAAAAAGTTTTTGTAAAAAGTGATTATGGTTTAAATTTGAGATTATATAATTCAAACAGACCTTCATCCAGTAGCGTGTGAGTAATTTCCCTTTGGACAGGAGAGTCTGGAAAAGTAGGACACATTGGCATTAGTCATTAGCGGGAAGAAACAAAAATACTTGGATAACATCCAGAACATCTGCAAGCATGTTTAATGGAACTCTGTTATCCATGGAAAAAAAATCTATTCACAAACAAACACTGCCTTACAAAACATGACAAAAAATTTCTACAGTCATAAACACCCCATACATTTATATTACTTCTTATAAATGATATATACAAAAGTAGCCTACTCCATGTCTGAGCCATGTTCTGTGCAAACGACATGAAAACATTAGCGTGACACAGGCCTAAAAAGTTGCATTTACCTTCAGATGCGTCGCACAGAAGAGCGAGTAAAAGCGTCAAATAAAGTCGTGAAGAGCTCATGGTCAGGGATGTGCCCTCAGTCAAACACTTCTCTGTTGAAGTTAACGTGTATCTGACGCGGAGGGAGCTGACCGTTCACTGTTCCGCTCTTCAGCTTTTAAAGACAAACCCTGCAGTCAGGAGAAGATCATGTGGAGGAGGAGGAAGACCATCTTCACCTTTAAAGACTTGCTGTCACACTTTAACTCCTTTACAGTAGGTCACTTCTATTTTTTTTTTCTGCCTACCAGTACGTGCCCCGTCTTATCTTGTACCAGCCACCCAAAAATAATAAGTCAGTGGAAAGGAGGATGGAAAGGAGCCCTACTTAGTATTTACTGTCAAAAATACACTCATTTCCATGTCACTTTCTTTCAAAATTTTGATCTACACGAGTCGCTTAGCTTATCTACAAAAAATTTGTCAATTGTGAATGATGCTTTTGATTTATTTTAATACCTTCTTGGTCGTGAATTGTAGTTTAACTAGCATTATTATTATGAAATAAATGTATTTTAAATATATTATTTATTTTTTTTACTATGGAGGGTACTGAAAAAAAACTGTGATGGCTCACTGATTTTGGCTCCAGGTACAGCTGGAGGGGATATCTCCGATGTGGAAATGAGTTATAGAAACACTAAAATCTCAGAAACTACAGAGCTGACCCTGACTCAGTCTTATATTAACAAACACAATAGTGCTGGTGCTAACAGCCTTGGATTGCCCAACAGTTCTGGTGTTTCTTGTGTTGTTTAGCCAGACAGGGATTTGTTCCCTTGGACACACAATATCAACACACAGTAAAGTCATGGGACTTTGGGAACTTAATCAACTGTTTTTGTCTACTCTGACATATCTTAGACATAATATTGCCATGAGACCAAAATTAAATTAAAGATATTTACTAAATGAATAGATCAAAGAATGAATTGCAAAAGCAAAATGAGTCGGTGAAAAAAAACTTAAACTATTTAAGAGAAATGCACAGTATTATCATTAAATTAAAGAGGTAAAATGAATTTACAATTTAAAATCACAAATACATTGTAAAGGCCTAAAGAAAATAGTTGAGGATTAGATTTACAAATATTATCAACTTCAATAAATTATTACACAATTTATTACATTTACAGTGCAATTTACCAGTAACTCAGGACTGAATACAATGGTTCTACAGCAAATTCATAATTTATTCTGCCCTTAACCTGTTTGCACCGAAGTGACGAATTCAATGGAAAAAAAAAGGTTCTAGTCAAAACCAGATGCTGTTAACACTTGATGAGGATCTCTTGTGCCCAGACGAGCTTCAGGATTGTGGAAGAAATGAAGTACTGTACCAAAAGTCATATAATGCTTGACAATTATTTAAATATGTTCTGAATGTTAAAGGAGCGTTACTTCCCTAACAGTTTCTCTGTTTATTTATTGTTTAAATCAAGTTCTTCCTCATTCTAACATTTTATGGAGCTTTCCCCTTAATACAAGGAAAACTGAAGGAAATGACATCTGATGCCGTCATTTCAAGAATGCTTGATAGTTTTTTCTCCCTGAACACAAACTATGCGGGCACTTATTGACAAAGAGAAATGATGTTTGATATTTAGGCTACAAATATAAACATCTGTCATTTGCATTAATCTCAGTTATATTAAGGGGCTGTTTGAAATGCTTGAATCTAATCGATTGATGAATGATTTAGGATGTGCAGTTATTTTCAGAGAAATGCAGATAAAAAAGTTCCTGGGAGGTCTTGACCGTGATACAGTTCAATATCACTTTGCAAACCATTTCTGTTATTTATTTTAAAAGTCTTACAACTGTCATGATCGTGGCCTTTTCTCCTCTTTCTCTGTCTCCCTCTTGTGATCAATTACTCACTCTATCACGCACACATATCCACTCCTCCATTCATTATCGCTTTCAGCTGTTTCCCCTTTTCGTTCCCTTCTCCTCACCTGTCCCTCCTTTTGCCCTTGATTGTCTCCGCTTCTTATTCTCTCTTTCTAGCCCTGTCTCTTTGTCGGATTATTCAATGACCTTTCGTGAGACACGTCTGTTTCTAGTCCGTCCTGTCTTGTTCGTGGTTTGTCTAATCATTATTGCTACCGTGAGTTATACTGTCCCTGGACTGTGTATTATCCGCCTGTGCCTGTTTGCAGAGTACCTGTGCAGCACCTGCCCTTGGCTTTTCACACCGCTGGCGGTCTTCTCTGTTCTTGGACTGGGTGTTGGCATCCCGGGATTCCTGCCTCTGCCCCCGAGGAGATTTATGTAGTTTTTTCCCTTTGACCCTGGCGTCTGGCTATTTCTGTTTTTGGCTGAAAGAAGCCCGTGATTTTGGTTTCATTATTCTGTGAGAGGCTATTTTCTTTATTAAAGACTGTCAATTGTACCCCGCCCTGGTCTACCATCGTTCTTACCTTCTAACAGAATAATCCGACCAGAAGATGGACCAGGCGAGTGTTAATCCCCTTCAGAGTGCGGTCGAGCTTCAAGGCACTCTGCTGGGGAAACATGAGGAGGATTTGTGCGCCACCAGACGTGCCGTAGAATCCCTGACCGCCCAGCTCTCGGATCTAACTCAGCAGTTCCACCACTACCGTCATGAGACCACTGCCTCAGCTGGACAGCGCGACCCTTCTGAGCCACGCATAAACAACCCACCATGCTATTCTGGTGAGCCTTTACAATGCCGAGCCTTTCTCACCCAATGCGAGGTCGTTTTTTCTCTCCAGCCGTCCACTTACGCCGAGGATCGAGCTAAGGTGGCCTATGTGATTTCTCTTCTCAATGGACGGGCTCGAGAGTGGGCGGCAGCGAACTGGGAGGCAGAGGTAGACTGCATCTTTAAGTTTTCTCTGTTCAAGGAAGAGATGATCCGAGTATTTGACCGGTCTGCTCATGGCGATGAAGTATCCCACCTCCTGTCCACCTTGCGCCAGGGGAAGAGGTCAGTCACAGACTTTTCAATTGAGTTTCGTACATTGGCCACTACGAGTGGATGGAACGGTCCGGCACTAATCTCCCGCTTTCTCGAGGGCCTGAACTCTGAGATTAAGGGTGAGGTCTTTGTCCGAGAGGTTCCTGACAATTTAGACTCCCTTGTCAAACTGGCTCTTCGCATCGAAAGATGCTTCGAGAGGCGACGAAGGGCTCGCGGATTGGAGGCTTCGTTACTGCCCTCTTCCACAACGACCCGCCCGCCACTGCCCTCTGCTGCTGATCCTGAGCCGATGCAGCTGGGGGGGCTTCGCATATCTACACGGGAACGCCAACGCAGGATTATGGATCGCCTATGCATGTACTGTGCTGCCGCTGATCATTTTGTCTCCAGGTGCCCAGTAAAAGCCAGCGCTCGTCAGTAGGCGGAGGGTTGCTGGCGAGCGCTACATAATGGGTCTCTCCGTCTAAGTCCTGCACTTCCCTTCCCGTACACCTCCGCTGAACGGGATCGTCTGTTTCCTGCTCAGCATTGCTGGATTCGGGGGCGGAGGGGAACTTCATTGATGAGACTTGGGCTTTAAGACAAGGTATTCCCCTCTTAGATTTACAAGACTCCACCCCCCTGTTCGCCCTAGATGGTAGTTCCCTTCCTAGGGTACAGAGAAGGACTTCACCATTAACTCTTACTGTTTCAGGAAATCATAGAGAGACTATTTCTTCGTTTTTTTTTTCATTCCCCTTTTACTCCCGTGGTTTTAGGCCATCCGTGGTTAGTTCTTCATAACCCCCAGATTAACTGGGCAGAAGGCACTATTCTTTCTTGGAAATTGTCTTGTCATGTCGATTGTCTGTCTTCTGCTGTTTCCCCTGTCTCGCCCGTAACTGTTTTTCAGGAGGAGCCAGGTGATTTGTCTGGAGTTCCGGAGGAGTATCACGATTTGCGGGAGGTCTTCAGTCGTTCCCGGGCCACTTCTCTCCCCCCTCATCGCCCGTATGACTGCAGTATAGATCTTCTCCCAATGTACAATGCCCCCCGAGGTAGACTATACTCATTATCCACCCTCGAGAGGGAGGCGCTCGAGAAATACCTTTCTGAATAGCTAAACGCGGGTACCATCGTTCCTTCCTCGTCTCCATCGGGAGCCGGTTTCTTCTTTGTTAAGAAGAAAGATGGCTCCCTGCGTCTCTGCATAGACTATCGGGGTTTAAATGATATCACTGTCAAGAATCGTTATCCATTACCACTGATGTCATCTGCCTTCGAAGTCTTGCAGGGAGCTAAGATATTCACTAAGCTCGACTTACGTAACGCCTATCACTTAGTACGTATCAAGGAGGGGGATGAATGGAAGACCGCGTTTAATACGCCCCTCTGGCACTTTGAATACCGGGTCCTTCCTTTCGGATTGGTTAACGCCCCCGCGGTCTTTCAGTCCTTAGTCAATGATGTCCTACGGGACATGCTCAACGTTTTTGTGTTCGTCTACCTAGATGACATTCTGATTTTTTCGCCGTCTCTCCAGGTGCACGTCCAACATGTTCGTCGTGTTCTTCAGCGTCTACTAGAGAATCGACTTTATGTAAAGGCCGAGAAGTGTTCTTTTCACTCCCCCTCAGTTACGTTTCTGGGCTCGGTCATCTCGGCAGAGGGGATTAGTATGGACCCTGCGCCCATCCTGGCGTCCGGGGCACCATCGCTTTTATCCGTCAGCGCTTTTGGTGGTCTTCCTTAGAACGGGACGTGCGACGGTTTGTTGCCTCCTGCGATACGTGCGCACAGACTAAGGCTGACAATTCCCCTCCGGCCGGTCTACTCCGTCCGTTACCGGTTCCAACATGACCGTGGTCTCACTTAGCCCTTGACTTTATCACTGGGCTTCCTCTCTCAGGGGGTAACACCGTGATTCTAACCGTGGTAGATCGTTTTTCTAAGTCGGCCCATTTCATTCCTCTCGCTAAACTCCCCTCTGCCAAGGAGACCGCCCAGATCATGGTTGATCATGTTTTTAAGCTACATGGTTTACCCACTGATATTGTGTCTGATAGAGGCCCCCAATTTTCTTCTCAATTTTGGAAGGAGTTTCGTCGCCTGATTGGGGCATCCGTTAGCCTTTCGTCCGGGTTTCATCCCCAGACGAACGGTCAAGCTGAACGGACTAATCAAATTGTCGCCCGTATGCTCCACAGTCTCACCCATCAGAATCCCGCATCATGGTCACAGCAACTCTCCTGGGCCGAATACGCCCATAATTCGCTCCCCTCCTCTGCTACCGGTTATCAACCTCCGATATTTGCGTCCCAAGACTCTGAATCTAATGTTCCGTCTGTGCAAGCTTTTATTAGCCGTGGCAAACGCACCTGGAGGAGAGTGCGATCTGCTCTCTGTCGAGCTAGAAGACGCATGACTGTTACGGCCAATAGGTGCACAGTTAAGAGCCCTCGCTACGTTTGCGGCCAAAGAAAAAAAAAGAGACAGGGTGATTCGGACCGGAGAGGTAAATTTGAAGTGGATAACCACTATCCACTTCAAATTTACCTCTCCGGTCCGAATCACGTAAATTGTCTCCCCGCTTTATTGGTCCATTTCGCATTGTTAAAGTCATTAACCCTGTCGCAGTAAAGCTTCACCTTCCGCCCAATCTACGCAGAGTCTACCCCGTGTTTCACGTCTCTTGCATTAAACCAGTCATCCGTCCCCCTTCTCGCCCGGTGCGCGTCCCTAGTCTTGTCAATGATTCCCCCATCTACAGGGTTCGCCGCATTCTCGACATGCGCCGTCGGGGACGCGGTCGTCAATATCTGGTCGACTGGGAGGGGTATGGTCCTGAGGAGAGAAGTTGGGTTCCCTCCCGGGACGTCCTGGACCCTTCACTCATCGATGATTTCCTCCGGACCCGCCAGTTGTCCTCAGGAGCGCCAGGAGGCGCTCGTTGAGAGAGGGGTACTGTCATGATCCTGGCCTTTTCTCCTCTTTCTCTGTCTCCCTCTTGTGATCAATTACTCACTCTATCACGCACACATATCCACTCCTCCACTCATTATCACTTTCAGCTGTTTCCCCTTTTCGTTCCCTTCTCCTCACCTGTCCCTCCTTTTGCCCTTGATTGTCTCCACTTCTTAATCTCTCTTTCTAGCCCTGTCTCTTTGTCGGATTATTCAATGACCTTTCGTGAGACACGTCTGTTTCTAGTCCGTCCTGTCTTGTCCGTGGTTTGTCTAATCGTTATTGCTACCGTGAGTTATACTGAGTTATACTGTCCCTGGACTGTGTATTATCCGTCTGTGCCTATTTGCAGAGTACCTGTGCAGCACCTGCTCTTGGCTTTTCACACCGCCGGCGGTCTTCTCTGTTCTTGGACTGGGTGTTGGCATCCCGGGATTCCTGCCTCTGCCCCCGAGGAGAGTTATGTAGTTTTTTCCCTTTGACCCTGGCGTCTGGCTATTTCTGTTTTTGGCTGAAAGAAGCCCGTGATTTTGGTTTCATTATTCTGTGAGAGGCTATTTTCTTCATTAAAGACTGTCAATTGTACCCCGCCCTGGTCTACCATCGTTCTTTCCTTCTAACAACAACAAAAAGATCCAAAGTCCACAATGACACTGAGCAAGCAAATATATTTAACAACAGGATAAAAAAGTATTTGCATGTTTTGTCCCCAAAATTAGGCCTATGTACATATACTTACTCTCAATCTCTCTGCAAAATGTCACTGTTCTTGAAGCAGTTAAACTTGTGGTTTCACTAGTGATGCTGCTGAGAGACACACAAATTAAAGTAATTCACACATACTTAATCTCTCTCTGTTTCTCATACCATTGTCTCAAGCCTCCATTACTAGCTCTAAAATGAGGTGTTAAAAATTATCAACTTGAAATAATTATTGGGAGACTGTCCTCCTCCTAAAAACGCAAGCAGCGTATTACGACCCATTATTACATTTTAAAATCAAGCGCCCTCTAGCGGCCTTATTATGACAGTCTCGTTTGTCGGGTGTGTCGTCATCAAATGACCTTTGACTGTCTCGCCATCCAACCACAGGCCTTCAGGTTTTACAGCCACATGTGTAGCTCATTAGCAGCTGATGAGTTTAGAGTTGCCTTTAAACCTCATGGGTAGAGAAACTTAGCCTACTTATAAAAAGTGGTGTGTAGCAGGCAGTAGCACATAGTGTCAGTTTGGACAGGATATACAGAAAAAGCAAGTGCATGGTTCACTTAAGTCTGTGTTGGTTAGCAGGTGTAGTTTGCTAGCAGCTGGTACCAGCTGTTGGTTGCCTTTAGAGCAATTTATGGTTTAAATTTTACATGCACTTTTAATACATGATTTTGTCTTAACAGTGTGATCTTGCTCCTGTATGTGTGAACAACTCTGAAATGAGATCATATTCCCACTGAATTAAATTGTCTGCTTAAACACACGCCCGTTAGTCCTTACTAGCACACATATTTAGATTTCAACCCATTTATTCATGCAGAAGCTCTTCATAATGGGTTGTGATCTTCATGATCGCTGATGAACTCTCTTCTTCACTGGCAATGAACCTTCTTTTTAAATCTGTTGGCAAGTCCTGCACCTTCACTAAAAACTAGGGGTCAGAAAACATCACTCTTGACCTTCAGTGGCTATTCAACACCATTTCTTTATTTCTTAGGACTGACTTTGCATGTTTTTACTTTTAGTAAATCTGATTAAAATTTCACTGAATAAAGAGTGAAAATTGTGTTTGAGCAGGCAAAACTAGTGATTTGTCTTTCAGGCGAGACCAGTGTGTACCCCATAAATGAGCAGTGTGCAGCAAAGTGTGGCTACAGTGTCAGTGTTTTCTCTCCATCGGAACATGTGGAGCTCCGAGCCTCCTACTTCAGCTGCCACACTGACCGCAAGGTCTGTACAAATGGCCTACAAAACAGTTTAGGGTTATTTATTGCTTTTTCATGCATTTTATTTTACTGGATATTTCAAGAGGATGTAGTGTTCAAATTCAACTTGATTGTGACACACAAAGGAAAGGCAGTCACCTATCTGGGAATTGTCACAGAAAGAAACTCAGTCAGGTTTAAAACAACTTGACGTTTAATACAGTAAATGAGAATTGATTTGTTTTTATTTATTTATTTGGGTGAACCCTTTAAGAAAATTTAGACATTTGTGTTGGAAAACAGCTTCAAAATTTAGAAATCATATTCCTTTAATTTTCTATAATTGGTATTTAAAAGGTCTTTATAAAATCTTGAATTTATCTTCATAAAACCAGCAGAAACCCTGTTTATGGACATGGCCATTTTTTATTATTTTGCTGAATACTTTCGTGAATCCTGAAAAATGCTCAGTGCAACTTTGCTTAAAGGGTTATTTCATCCAAAAATGAAAATTAGGCTGTGTTTTACTCTCCCTCAAGGCATCCCAGGTGTATAACGTTCTTCTTTCAGACGAATCCAATCAGAGTTCAATAAATAATGGTCCTGGCTCTTCCAAGTTGTTTAATGGCGGCAGGTGTGTTTTTCTTTCAACAGTCCAAAAGTATTCAAATAAAGTGCACCCATCCGATTTAATTGTTACAAAAAATGAATGCTGACTTTATATCAGCGTAGATTCATTTGTTTTTAATGATCCAAAACACTACGAGGCGCCGTGCCTATTAAGATAACTTTCACTCTGCCCACTTCCGGCTTGACACTGCTGGCGTGACGCTGTTGTCATTTCGTTCAGTGCACCCTTACCTTCCTAACTAAACTGGATTTACAGCTGTGGATGTGTTTATGACTCGTTATTACAACGAATCTGTTCTGCATTTTCTTTCAGAATCAGAACCCGCTTTACACTAATGCATTTAAAATGAAAATGGTGTAAACGGGGCCTAAATGTAGTATACCGCTCTACTAAAGAAGAAAGAGATACTTATTTAACTCCTACAAGAATATGAATTAAGGAATTAAACAGAGTTTATCAGGATTTGGTCTTTTGCTCTTAGCCATAGCAAATATTATTACATTTTAATAATTTTTAAAATTAAATAATATTTTGTTATCCGGGCAAACGTTTAAGCCATAAACTGTAAAAAAGAATTTGTTGAGTCAACTAAAAATACTTTGTTACCCTGCTGCCTAAATTTTTTTTGTTATCTTGACAACATATTTCTCGTTGAAATAACTTCCCATTAGAGTGGAATTAGTACAGGTAACAAATTTCTTTAAGTTGACTTGACTATTATTTTCTAGTCCAATCGACCTAAATCATGTTTTGTCAACTGGGATCTATTTTTTTTTTTTTTTTTTTTTTTACTTAGATCAATAATCATAATCGAATGTTACTCCACTGCCTTAATTTTTTAAATAAAGATGACAAAACACTTTTTCTTTAAATTTCATTTATTTAATGATATACAAAACACTTTCATTCACATTTAAATTGAACAAGCAATTTGCTGTCAAAACATCAACTGAAAAAGGAATGCAAAATACACAGACACACACACCCTCACACACACCTAAAGATCTGAACCGTCAGTTGAAAATGTGATTTATAATAAATATCCTTGGCATGGAATTGAGAAACATAAATAGTTGCATTTCAGTTCCTCAGATCAAAACCACAGGGATTATTTTTTATTTCATACCTCAATATGAAAATCAGAAGCTTAAACACGTCATATTAACCCTGCACAAGTTTACATGCACTCATGCACACTGAGAAACCAAGATATTATATGGAAGGCAAAAGCAGTCACATTTAGTTACAAGAAATTTGTGTACTGTACTTCTATATAATGAAATATGAATGGAATGCATGTGAAAGCACAAGATATGATATGAAAGGAAATATTAGTCTTATAAATTATTCTAATTTGTTGAGATAGTGAACTGGTGGTTTATTATTAAAAAAATAATAATAAAACTTTATATCCCACAATTCTAACTTTTTTCCTTGCAATTAAAAGTGAAAGTGACGTGACAACACTGACAATTGCAAGTAAGAATTGTACATTTATATCATGCAATACAAAAGGCAATAAAAAAGGCACAATTTACTTTTTTTCTCAGAATTTAGATATAAAAATGAAGTGAGAATTGCAAGAAATAAAACATTAGGGTCTTAAATCTTCTTATTTTCATCATTTAATAATTAAATAAAAAATGCACAATAAATGAGAGCAGAAGAGAAAGAACAGTACTTAAACAGCTAAAAAAGAACATTTATTCTCAAAGTTGAAATGAATTTATTTCATTGTTTGATGTGAACATCTATCATGTGGCATAACCAATGTTGAGTCCAACAGGATTTGAAGAATAACTAGTCAGGAACTAGACAGAATTTACTAGAGATCAATTAAACAGGGTATTAGTAGTTTTTTGCTTGAACATTACTAAACACTGTGTGTGTATTTTAGATTTAGAAATACAGAGCAAAAAAAAAAAAAGGTGCACCACATCACCATTACAGTTATTTATATGACTGCGTTCATTTTAAAATAAAAGTTTTTGGAAAAACAAAACATGTGGGGGCAAATAACATTTTGTTTGATCTGTAAACTACATGAAGGAGCCATTCTGAAACAAATATGAGATCAGGGCTTACATGAATATAAACCATAAAATAAAAGCAATTAAATTAAATGTTTCTGTATTATCGATATGTTATTAAAACCTCAAGCACAGTAAAGAAGTATAGAAAATAGTTATTAGTAAAAAGTAACAGTTGAATGATCTAATTCATTTTGATTCACTCAGGTAACACTACAATCATCAAATTTCTAAATGTATTTTGTAAAAAAACAAAATACCCATTAAAAACTCCAACCACAAACACACTGTACATTCTCCAGTAGAAACCTACTCTTTGCAAGCTCTGGAGTTATATTTGAAGCCTTGAATCTCTTTTGGAGTTTTGCCATTTGAGACTTCGGAGGAGACGTGATATGAAGAATCTGAAGCCTCCTTATCAAAACAGCTCCATCGGGCCTTCCCTCTCTTCTTGCAGCAGAAGTAGTGACTGGTTTTAATAGAGAATTCCTCAGTACAGTAGGCAGACAGACTCTTCTTCCACTAAATGATTGGAAACAGTAAATCAGTGCACAACAAGGTCCATAAAAAGACAAAGTAAACAATAAAACTGAGCAACATCAAAAAATTTAAATGCAGTAAATTACAAAAACCAAAGCACCTTACCACCTTAACAAAAAGTCTTTAAAATGTATTTCACTTTCTGGTGAAATCCGTGGTCTCTGTTGTCAGCTCCTTAAAAAGGCAATGTGCCAGCAATGCGCCTGAACATACCTCTTTTTCAGACCAGCACGCCCATGGGCGCACAAATGGGTGCAAATGCATTTGCTTATTAAACGACGTGCAAACACACTTGCGCTGCACCTTGCGTTGCATTGCGCCGGGTGTATTATAGGGCCCTGTGACTCGGTGCTAAAACAGTTTGAGAAAGGCTACACAGACTCAAATAATGGTAGAGGTTTGGTGCCGGATTGACAAATGACAGGTGTGGTTGGGAAACCTGTTTGGAAACAGGCAATAGAGTGCTTCAGGGATGACATGTTAGCACTCGAAATAAGTTAACATTTTAGAACTTCTGGTTCCATCTTCCTGAAGTCAATGGGTTGAAAAACACTCATTTTTGGTAAAGGCAGGCTGCACAAATTGTTATGATCTATTCTACAACATGAAATACATCGTTAATACCCCCTTTAGATTTTTGGTGGTTGCGAACAAATGGCCAAATGGGACTGTAGAGGCATTAGACATTAGACATTAGATATCATTATACAAAATGTTTAACCCATCTAATTACTAGTCTGCTTTTATAACCTCATTATGTTTATAATAACACTCTTGCAAATTCTATTCTAATTCTATATTTTTTTAAATAAAGACTGAAAGAGAGAAGCTTAAAATCATGCGACTGTCTTGTAGTTTGTTTATAGCCTACATAGCCTACGTTTCTACTTCTGGTGAAAATTCATAAAAAGTGTGTTCACTTTTTAAGATCATCACAATGAACAAAACATGTAAGAATTACATACTTTGGTTGGTAGCAGAATTTTTTTTACGCTATAATCCAATCATTTTTTACACAATAATCCAAAAGCCAAAAAAAATAAAATTGAATTGGGTTTTTGTTGAGAGAACAAGGATGAGGTTAATTTCCTGAATAAAGTCTTGTGAAAGCTACACCTGTTATAAGAAGGTATAATATTATAATTATGTCAAGATTCTCACCGCTTGTTCAGCACAACAGATTTGCTCTTCTGGTGTTCCATTAATGCCGCAGCAGACACCGTACCAGGACTGAAGTTGATTGATAGCATCAGCCTGACGATGTTCACGGCCAAAGCCACTCTGAGGAAACATGTCCTTAGGATACCGGACCGGAGCTTTACTGAACCGACAGATATCTTGCAGGTTGCCTGTATTTGGAAAGGCAGGGGGGAAATGAACCTCTGGACCCATCCTGGGTCCCACTGAGCGAGGGCCAAACACTGGGCGACCTGATGAGAGATTTTTAATATGTAAACACCAATAATACCAACATTTCTGACAGGTTACAAATTTCTGTCAAATGCTGCAAGTTCAACCAGTGCTATATTAATTGGGTCCAGGACTTCTTAAACAATATGGAAGATCTTTTTTGATCAAGTTTTGCTCAGAAGTCGAGACACACTGGCCAAACTGAATCTCAGCTCCCAAACCAAAACACATTATAGGATGCAACTGTACCTATTGGGGCATTCTCAGGGTGAAAGTTTGTGTCTTCTCTCTCGGTCATGTCTGAAGAGCCTGCTGCTAAATACACACAAAAATGTATGTAAGGATGTAAAACACCAGTCAAACTAATCCACTGACTTTACATTGAGAAACAGCAAGTGATCACTCACCCATCACTTTAGAAAGGTCAGGGATGACTGGTCTCTGCATCATCAAAAATTCCAGCTCTGAAATAAGACGAAGAAAGTGTAAATTCTTGTTTTAAAGATGAAAATAAGTTTTGTCACATATCCATTACAAATATAAACCAACTGATCAATCAACAGGACAAGTCAAACACTGATCATGGCCTTACCCTCAGGAGGAACTGGCATCTCATGCTGAAGGCCATCTGCGAATGAAAGAAAACAAGAATCAGGTCAGGCTTCTGACAAGAATGGCTTTGCTTTAATCATCAGTGATGACATTACGAGCGAAACTTGGATTCAAATGAGCTAAATTAAGTTAGCAAAAAAGGTCCACTGTCTACTACTGACAGTTGTATAGCGATGTATGGAGCACAGCTAACACTTCTAGAAGTCATCATCCACACACTTGACCAAATTAGTGATTTTATTATTAATTAAATATCCAGAAGAACCCCAAAGTTACCAAATGGTATTGTTTGTTGTTGCAGGGGTTTTAGCATATTACAGTTGGGGGTTGCATGTGAGTAACTTTGATTACTGTGGGAGGCTGTACTTCATTTACATACACAAGGTAATTTGTGTGAAGTAGTCACTTTTCAATATTTATGGCTCCCTGTTCTCATGTTAATAGAATGAAACCCCTTTACCAGACACATAAGCCGCGTTTCCACCGCAGGAACTTTACCCAGGAACTAGGGACTTGGTCCGGTACTTGGTGTGTTTCCACCGCAGGAACCAGGAACTAAATAAAAGTTCCGGGTAAAAAAATGCGCCCCAGAAAGTCCCTGCTGGCGAGGTGGTACTTTTTTAAAGTTCAGGAACTTTCGGGGGCGGGACTTTGGCGCTAAACATCCTGATTGGTTGAGTTGACGCAGCATTGGTTGAGTTCAACCACCATTTATTCGGATCAACATTTTCAAAATATTACTGTTATTGTGTCATGAAATGTAATTTTAAAAGTATTTCAGGCGAGAATGTAGTTGTTTAAAACTCAAATCTGTTGTTTATTTATAAAGACAGCGCCTATTTAAAAATGTGTTTCGCCGATCTCTGAGACGGTGAGCTCCACACGATCAGCGAGAGCTCAGTGATCATCTATCCGCCCAGAGGCAGCCTCACCTTGGATAGACCTTCTGATATGTGCCGCTGGCTCTGATGTGTCTTTAGTGGTTAAACATAACATATAATTCAGCTGCGGGGTAAATCTAACAGGTTTTCTTTGGTCTGTATTCAATTTATCTATATGTTAAAATGAAAATAAAAAAGGCAAGTCTATATAATATTTCGTTTCATTGTAATGGCTGTATATAACGTTACACTTATCCCTGAACTAAGTACATTTCTGCAGCTGTTATTATGTTTAAATGAAAACGAAAGGAGGCAGTGGTATTTTATATCCTATTTCGTTTTATTGTAAATGTACTGAGGGGAAAATTGCAGTAGCCAAAGCGATCTGAGTTCACGCAGCATTGGTTGAGTTCAACCACCATTTATTTGGATCATTTTCAAATATTTCTGTTATTGTGTCATGAAATGTAATTTTAAAAGTATTTCAGGCGAGAATGTAGTTGTTTAAAACTCAAATCTATGGTTTATTTATAAAAACCGTGCCTATTTAAAAAATGTGTTTCGCCGATCTCTGCGACGGTGAGCTCCACTCGATCAGCGAGAGCTCAGTCCTCATGTATCCGCCGAGATGCAGCCTCAAATCGGCTAGACCTTCTGATATGTGCCGCTGGCTCTGATGTGTCTTTAGTGGTTAAACATAACATATAATTCAGCTGCGGGGTAAATCTAACAGGTTTTCTTTGGTCTGTATTCAATTTATCTATATGTTAAAATGAAAATAAAAAAGGCAAATTTATATAATATTTCGTTTCATTGTAATGGCTGCATATACACATATCCCTGAACTAAGTACATTTCTGCAGCTGTTATTATGCTTAAATGAAAACCAAAGGAGGCAGTGGTATTTTATATCCTATTTCGTTTTATTGTAAATAGGAAAATTGCAGTAGCCAAGACGAGCTGACTGAAGTTATCAAGTACGCTGCTGTTTATAGATTTACCGGACTTGCGTCGTCGCGGACATCACACTCCCGAGTCGAATGCACAAAGTCTGAACTAACTACCGAGGATGCACGTCCAAAACCAGCGTACTTTAAAAAAACAAACAAATCAGCAGTACTTTGTATTGAGAAACGCACGCAGACCTACGTCACCAGTCTATTTGCCTAATCTTCCCGGTACTTTACACCGCGGTGGAAACGCAGAAAGCAACAGGTCTGGGGGGAAAAAAGTTCCTGGGAAAAAAAGTTCCTGGTAAAAATGTTCCGGGTAATTTCGGTGGAAACGCGGCAATAGAGACCTTTCAAAGACATTAAACATGAATTGTTGCATTGTAAAAAACTCTGGTTTTGGTGACCTCTGCAGTGTCCTGTGTTCAGACTGAAATGAGGGGAGAGTGAGTAAAGGAAGAGGATCATGTATAAGGTGTGGAGCTTTTGCTTCTCTCAGTTGGGTGTGCTGTTTTGCGAGACCGAGTTCAGCTGTTGATTCTTGTAAGAGTTCCTTGTCTTTTCAGATTGTGACCTTCTTCTGATCCAGCCAAACGGCATTAACATCAATAATCTTACAGACAAATGGTATCAATAATCTTACACAATAACTGCTTTAAATTAATTACTTATATTAACTGCCCATTAACTATAGTTTAAACCATGAAACTCACAATCATGCTGAACTAAATATCTGTGGATCCCTACTGAAAAAACAAAACAAAAAAACAATAGAAACCATCAAAAAAAAAATTATAGTTTCCATTACAAATACCATTACCAAACAATGTTTGGTAATGGTATTTGTAATGGAAACTATAATTTTTTTTTTTGATGGTTTCTATTGTTTTTTTGTTTTGTTTTTTCAGTAGGGATCCACAGATATTTAGTTCAGCATGATTGTGAGTTTCATGGTTTAAACTATAGTTAATGGGCAGTTAATATAAGTAATTAATTTAAAGCAGTTATTGTGGAAAGCAAAATATGTGGATCCTATAAAAAACAGTTTAGAATAGCTTAATTAGTCCAGTGTTATTTTAGTATTAGTTATTTATTTTGCTATTTAATCATGCATTAAATATTTATGTATGACTTTTAATTTGAGAATGTTTCTGGGTGTCATCAAATTACGTTTTGTCAATAACGTCTGTGAAGGGGGGGAGAGAGAGCTTTCCAGGGTGCAGACAGCAATCGCGGAGCACCATGGTGATTTTAGAACGGCAACTGAATTTATGAGAAATCTATACAGACGCAAATAGATTAAAGGTGTAGAAAAATAAAGACCTATATGTGTATTTTGGACTTTTTTTTCACCACAAGTCTGAAAGAAGACATGTTATTGAAGACAAACAGCCCTAAATCTCAAAATTGACCAGTAAAAAAACAATGTTTTTGCATGTGTCTCACCCATAGACTATAAAAAAAAGTCTCAAGTGTGGAGCGTTAGATAAACATTATACGCTACGCCAGGGGAGGGGCCATGGGGGCACTGGCCCCTCCTGAAAACTGATTGGCCCCCCAGTGTGCCCCCACCCTTCTACTTGTCTGTCACTCACAAATTCAAATAATAATCTTCTATTAGCGAGTTGTTGCAGTGCAAGAAGTGTTCGGTACTAACGTTAACGTCTTTCGGTGTTAGACAGACCAGGTTCGATGACGATGTTATCTCCTAGAGCAGACCAAGATGCTAAATATTATACTTACTATGCTCCTCTGATGCTGAATGTAAAAGGGGTTTACTGCGTTACGATTTACTTTTTTTTTTTCGGCCGAACGCGCCGATATAGGCAACAACGCAATTTAAAGCAATGGTTTAAAAAAAGTATAATATCAATTCTAATAAAGTCATTATTGAATCATGCAGTCGATTAGCAATTTTTTTCACTTGAGTGAGGTGACGAAACAAATCGTATAATGTTTATCTAACGCTCCACACTTGAGACTTTTTTTTATAGTCTATGGGTGAGACACATGCAAAAACATTGTTTTTTTACTGGTCAATTTTGAGATTTAGGGCTGTTTGTCTTCAATAACATGTCTTCTTTCAGACTTGTGGTGAAAAAAAAAGTCCAAAATACACATATAGGTCTTTATTTTTCTACACCTTTAATCTATTTGCGTCTGTATAGATTTCTCATAAATTCAGTTGCCGTTCTAAAATCACCATGGTGCTCCGCGATTGCTGTCTGCACCCTGGAAAGCTCTCTCTCCCCCCCTTCACAGACGTTATTGACAAAACGTAATTTGATGACACCCAGAAACATTCTCAAATTAAAAGTCATACATAAATATTTAATGCATGATTAAATAGCAAAATAAATAACTAATACTAAAATAACACTGGACTAATTAAGCTATTCTAAACTGTTTTTTATAGGATCCACATATTTTACATGTTAAACTAAAGCTACCTTTTTGAACAAGTAGCTTTCTAACAAAGTATGGTTATATGATATTTTTAAATCAATATGCTCAAGATTAATTAGCCTTGACATAAGTAGATTTGTTTATTCATCAATGAAAATTTACTGCAACTGCTGCTATGCAAATTGAATGGGATGTGGATAATAAACAAAAACGATTTATTATATTAAATTTATATTATATTAATTCATTAATTTTGTATTTATTTCTATGAATTATTAATGTTATTCTGCATTTATATAAATAAGGCTATTATAAATAAATTCTATTATTATTATTTGTGAGTTGTACACTATTCATACATTGGATTATTTCATTTATTGCAGTTTTTCTTTCACTTTTGTAAAGTGAAAAGTTAATACAAATTGTATTTGATTGTTTTGAATTAGAGCAGTGAATAACTGCTATTAAAATATAATAGGGTATCACTGTTTATTACTGATTTTAAAGGTTACTAAACTCTTGAAATGATTTGGATATACAGTTCAAACAACACAAGATTGGCCCCTCTGTATTATTCGTGGCCCCTCTTGTGCCCCCCAGTTGAAAAAATCCTAGAATCGCCCCTGCCAAACATCAAATATGAACCATTAAAAAAATGTTTCCAGTGGTGTGCTTTGAGACATATTCCCTTAGGATTTAATGGTTTAATAAGCCACCAATAAAACAGGCAACAAATTACCAGAAGAGAGCCACAGGGACATTACAGTATCCATTAAAACCAGTACAATTCCTGTGATGGTTTCTATAGTTTTTCAGCAGGAAATAATCGCTGCCATTTACAACAACATGCTGGTGTGATATTATTCAACTATACACTATACATTTAAAATATGGAGGAGTGGTTATGGTATAAATTTGAGAATATAATTCAAACAGACCTTCATCCAGTAGCGTGTGAGTACTTTCCCTTTGGAAAGGAAAGTCTGGAAAAGTAGGACACATTGGCATTAGTCATTAGCGGGAAGAAACAAAAATACTTGGGTAACATCCAGAACATCTGCAAGCATGTTTTATGTAACTCTGGTATGCATGGGGGAAAAATATATTCACAAACGAACACTGCCTTACAAAACATGACAAAATAATTCTACAGTCATTAAATACCCCATACATTTATATTCCTTCTCATAAATCCTGAACATAAGATATATAAAAAAAATTGCCTACTCCATGTCTGAGCTATGTTCTGTGTAAGCGACATGAAAACATTAGCGTGACACAGGCCTAAGAAGTTGCATTTACCTTCAGATGCGTCGCACAGAAGAGCGAGTAAAAGCGTCAAATAAAGTCCCACGCCGCGTGAGGAGCTCATGGTCAGTGATGTGACCTCAGTCAAACACTTCTCTGTTGAAGTTAACTTGTATCTGACGCGGAGGGAGCTGACCGTTCACTGTTCCGCTCTTCAGCTTTTAAAGACAAACCCTGCAGTCAGGAGAAGATCATGTGGAGGAGGAGGAGGAGGACCATCTTCCGCAAAATACACTCATTTCCATGTCACTTCCTTTCCCAATTCTGAACTACACGAGTTATTTATCTAGAAAAAAATTGTCCATCGCGAATCGCTTTTAATTTTTTTACACCTGCTTGGTCGTGAAAGTTTTAAATAGGTCGTTTAAGTTGAAATAGGAAAGTTTTCCAAAAACCTTGTAAATTGATGACTAATAATATTAGATTTTCTTCCGCAGTATTTTTGTTTAAAATAATCTGCATGTGCAATTGCCTTTTAATTAGCCTACATTTTTATTATTTATTATTTCATGAATTAAATTTAGTAAGGTATTGAGTCACTTTCAATCCTGTAGCCTAACTATCAGGGAAAGGAATTCATAAAGGCACATGCCTCAAGTCTTTTCTACAAACAACAAGACTAGAGAACCCAGGAAAAAAAGTAGCTAGTTTATTGAACACACGTTTATGTTCCGATACAAGTTTTAATTTCTATCTACAATTCAGGCTATGTGGCACCCTATGCTGATAATTATGTAAAATGTCAACCTTTATGGAAAAAATCGTTTTATATCTTTTCATTAAATCTACATTCTTATATAGGCTACTAATTTTTTTTATATAACAGCAGCTGTTACTGATGATGTTTGACTGATGATCTATTGGTCATCAGCCACCCCACACGCTCTATTGTAAACCTCAGTCGGTGAACAAAACATCTGCTGACGTTTAGAGACACAACCTGTTTCACATACAACACCAGCAGGGTTGGGTTGTCACGTCTTGAATGCATTCAGGGTGGTGTGATGATATAGGATGGTTCCTGGAATCCATGTCTAACAAGTCTAAACATTGTGCAGTAATTCACTATAAACCAGTGTCAAGTACAAATTCTAAATCGCCATTTGTTCTCCTGCCAAAGATTCTGCCGAACACTGCACTTCTGAGTCTTACAGTGTACAGTGGAGTCAAAATGAATAGGTATATCGTATTATAAATCTGTCGAACCTGTTTGACATCGTCTGATATTCATGTTCACATTATTCAGATGTTCATGTTTAATGACAACATCCAATATAGGCATGCATTTGTATAATATGGACATTGCTGTATGTGTGTTGATTGCACTTCGAGTTGTGTTTAAACTATATTTATATATATTTATGTGCATATTTTACCACTAAATTGCGGTATTAGGCTACTCACACAAACACATGCCATTACACTTAGCATTGCTAATCCATATGAGCTCATTTACTCGCACATTCAGTGTAAAAAATGACAGAGCAATGATGCTTTTTGCAAATATTAACATTTGTTATCTATTTTTTTGTTTCAGTCTTCAAATTCTATTTTTAAAGTACTTTCTGAAGAGATTTGCCAACATTATAAACTGAATGATTTAAGATACAAATCCTTACAAATTTGATTGTGCTAAAGTGTAACTTCCACTTTAAATATCTTGCATTTGAAGACATATTATTCAAAGATCATACAATCCGCATCAATAGTGACATTAAAACCTATTTTAGACATTTTAAGAAATGTGCATTGTGCACAAGTAGTACTCCAAATAAAGTTGAATTATAATTTTTATATCAGCAATACGTCAATACACAGGTTAATAGATTTGAACTCTAATTAGTATTAAATAAATGTATTATATATAATTATTATTATTTATTTATTTATTTATTTTTACAATGGAGGGTATTAAAAAAACTTAATTAGGTTTTGGTGTGATGGCTCACTGATTTTGGCTCCAGTTAAGGCTGGCGGGGATATCTCAGATGTGGAAATGAGTTATAGAAACACTAAAATCTCAGAAACTACAGAGCTGACCCTGACTCAGTCTTATATTAACAAACACAACAGTGCTGGTGCTAACAGCCTTGGATTGCCCAACAGTGCTGGTGTTTCTTGTGTTCTTTAGCCAGACAGGGATTTGTTCCCTTGGACACACAATATCAACACACAGTAAAGTCATGGGACTTTGGGAACTTAATCAACTGTTTTTGTCTACTCTGACATATCTTAGACATAATACTTTCATGAGACCTAAATGAAATGAAAGATGTTTACTAAATGAATAGAGCAAAGAATGAATTGCAAAAACAAAACGAGTCAGTGAAAGGAGAAGTAAAAAAAAAAAAAAAACTCAACTATATAGGGAAATGCATAGCATTATTATTAAATTAAAGAGTTAAAATTAATTTACAATTTAAAATCACAAATAAATGGTAGAAGCCTAAAGAAAATAGTTGAGGATTAGATGCAAGTGCTCAGTAATTCCCTCAAAATCAGTTGCTAAACATTTTGAGTTAATACATTTTAAAAAACAATAATTGTATCTAAATATTTCTCTCTCATTATAGCTGGTTATAGACTGCCCTCTGCTCCTGCATGTCTTTGACTGTTTTAAGTGAAACAATTTCTCCTTACATCTCTTCTGAATTTATTTTGTTAGGGGACTTGAATTGGGATATGTCTTAACCTCCATCATCCTAACAATTCCAACTGGACGCACTAAACTTGTCCCAGACTGTGCAGGCCCCTACAAGATATAATACTAAGATTATGGAGTCTGGTTCATTAATTGACATTATCCTTACTAATAGTCCAGAGAGTTATACATCTGGAGTGTTCTGTCAAATCCTTAGTGATCACTGTTATACAGTTTGTGTTCGCAAATGCACCACCTAATCCTCCAGTGTTTGTTTTCAAACATTTTTTTTAAATTCATGAACATGCATTCTTGAATGACCTTGCTGATATGGTCTGGTACAGAATTGGGCTTATTCCTGAAGTTTGTGGAGGCGTGGGCATATTTGAAATTCTTGTTCAGAACTGTTTTGAACAAACATGCTCCTCTTAAAAAGATTAGAGTAAAAAAAATTGTCCTTGGTTTAGTCCAGATTTGTCAGAGCCTATTTCCTAAGATTCTAATAATATATCTGACTGGCAATCATATAGGGCTGTGCAAAATAAATATACTCAATCTATTATACAGGCAAAATCTAGTTATTTCAAACTCCATTTCACTGTTTAAATAAGTTTAAAAAAGCATGTGCATTATATTTTTCAATAAAGGTTTGAAAAAAAGCACTTAAGGTGGTGCCCTTGTAAACTGATTGAACAAAAGGTTGTAGTCAAAACCAGATGATGTTAACAGTTGACGGGTATAACTTGTGCAGAAAGTCATATACTACTAGACAATTTTATAAATATGTTCTGAATGCTAGATGACCATGACTCACCAGCAGTTTCTCTTTTTATTTATTTTTAAATCAAGTTTTCTTCCTCATTCTAAGATTTTAGGGAGCTTTCCCCTTAATACAAGGAAAACAGAAGGAAAGGACATCTGATGCCGTCATTTCAAGAAAGCTTGATTGTTTTTTTCTCCCTGAACACAAACTATGCGGGCCACAATTGACAAAGAGAAATGATGTTTGACACTTTAGAATAGTTAATAAACTAATGTTAGTTGACTACTTTAGTGAACATTATCTAAACAAGAACAATCTCTCTACAGCATTTATTAACCTTAGTTAATGTTAATTTCAACATTTACTAATGCATGTTTCAAATCAAAAGATTTGTTAACATTAGTTAATGCACTGTGAATTAGCATTAACTAACAATGAATAACTGTATTTTCATTAACTAACATTAACAAAGATTAATAAATACAGTAATAACTGTATTGTTCATTGTTTGTTCATGTTAATTCGTGAATTAACTAACATTAACTAATGGGCAATTATTCTAAAGTGTTACCCATTTCTGTTATTTCTTTTAAAAGTCCTGCAACAAAAAGATCCAAAGTCCACAATGACATTGACCAAGCAAATATATTTAACAACAGGATAAAAAAGTATTTGCATGTTTTGTCCCCAAAATTAGGCCTATGTACATATACTTACTCTCAATCTCTCTGTGAAATGTCACTATTCTTGCAGCAGTTAAACTTGCGGTTTCTCGAGAGATCGTCAAAAGCACGTAAATGCGTCTGCCATCTAAATACCTATATATATCTAATATGGTTGTACCTGCATGAAAAGTCATGTGTTTCTGAAACACAGTGAAAACTTCAGTGGTTATCAGGGGCGTAGATTACCCCCCACTTTTATCATCACGGCACATCGTCCCCCGCACTTTTTCGGTCAAGTGTGTTCATATAGAGGTTTTCAAGAGCTGGTGTGAATATAGATTTAAACTCAAAGAGACAGGATAGTCTGCGCATGACCTGATGTTGATGGTTTTTTTTTCGGACGGAGAAAGCGATACGAACATTACGGAGCGCATTTTACTCTCCTGCATTGTGTGTTTCATTCATACTTGAAGCTGGAGGGCGCTCTCGCGCAGAAAGTCATAACAGGAAATTCGTAATATTGGGGCAGCAGTGTCCAGCTATCGCTGTATGAAGCAGCCGTTTTCGGTTTATTTATTTTTTTTCAAGTCCAAAAAAATATCCAGCAGGTGATAAATAAATTATATGAACAATTCAGTGCTAATTGACATAGCATTTATTACAGTATAGAAATTATTCTGCCTTATTATGTGATAAAAAGTGTTTGTAGTATATAAACAAATCATTTTTCTTTGTTATTGTCCAGCAGTTATAATGTTGAAAACAGCTGACGCCCCTGGTGTTTATCATTATAAAACAAAAACTCACTAGTGTAAACAGGGCCTTGTACTTGCATTTGAACTGAACAAAAGAAAAAGCATATTTTGGTAAGAATGTGCTTGCACATAGCCTACCTCCATCAACTTTTTATTAGTTTGAGGCGCACAAATAAAACTTTTTACATTTTCTTCTTTAGAACTAATGTAGCTAACATGAACTTTGAAGCTTTAAAAAAACTTTTTAAGATAAAAAAAGAACTGCTATGAAATAAGATCTTTGTATGACCTTTACTGTAACTATTATTGCAAACAGTGCTTCTGAATATCGGCATAGCCTATATGTACAGGCCCAAATGGCACAAATAATTACTGCTGATATGCTTAGTGCTAATGCTAATGACACAACAGTTCAATCATTATAGCACTGAATTACATTTTAGACACACTGGCAGTTTTTACCTATTTTTTTACTCCACAAAGAAAACAGTTCTAAACGAAACCAATCAGGACCACTGAGTGTCTCATAACAACATTCAAGTACAGCTAGAATTAGTCGACATTATTGAGATAATTATTGTAATTGTACAAAAGTAATATAATTGTTTGACATTTTCAAAAGCTTAAGTGATTACCTCGTTTTATTCACCTTATGATATGTCTAACCCTTTATTTTAACTGATTATAAGCTGAATAATAATAGACAATTACTCGATAAATCATTCTAGTAATGTTTGGATTCATTAATTATCAAAATAATAATTTCATGCAGTCCTACATTCAAGCAACATTCAATAAATAAACGGATGTATAGTATTACGATTTGTTCATGTTCAGTCACAGTTTTGTTTCTGCATGCATGAATCAGTGTTTTGAATAAAACGGTTTAATATGGAAGCCCGATTCTGCCACTGAATAAAACAATTAATTTTAAGGGGGCCTTCATGATTGCAGCATTGATATCCTTCACTGCCTATGTTATCCCACAATCCTGTGTGTGCACCGGGCATTTGGTTGTAAAAATATAAGAGGTGACTAATGGTATGATTAAAAGGATTAATTTCATGACCTAATTTCTTCCAAGAAATAAGCATCGTGGCCATGAAATCTCTGCCTGGTTATGACTAAAGCAAACCTACATTCTGGTAAGGTCATTTGATGTCATGAAACCAGAGTTGTTAGGAGTCACACAAAGCCTTTCTAGTCTGCTGTGATTCATATGATCCTGTGTTGAAACCTAATGAAAACCGAATGAATTTGTTTTTCTTTTTTTTATGAGAAATGTTAAAACAAAAATTGTTTTGGTGCAAATAACACTGTTATGAGATCTATAAACATGTAAAAACCATTAGAAAGTGAGCAGTGGGGGCTGTATATCATCTGTGTGAGTCAGACGAGTCAGTAAGAACGCAGGAAACAACAGATTTTAGTCTTCGCTCACAATTAAAATAACGGGAAAACACTTTATATTTTTCCTGGATACAGTCCCAGCCTTTATACTTTTCAGAAGTTTATTTTAGGCCTTTTCTGCAAAGCAACACATCACATACAGTAGCAAACAAGTATTTATGCTCCAAAACAGAACAGAATCAAAAGAATAGCAGGGTTTCATCCACTGTGTGAGTGATAAGTTAAAGTTAACGCAGAACACAACATGGAACAGAAACTGCGCCAGAAAACAAAATGCACAGAGACTTCTGATAAATACAGATTTATAAAGCACACATACTGCTGCAAATAATCATATGGACATTTGTTTATAGATTTCCACAAATTAAACTGCAATTAAGACAAAATAGAACTGTTGTCAAAACTGTTGTCAAAATAGACATTTCTACACAAGCCTATTGAATAAGAGCATTATATTTTATTCCATGAAAGTATTCAATACATTTTTAGACCTTTGAGCATAAATATTGTCAAATCTGTCTGATAATTCGTCAAATGATTAAATAAACAGAGAAAATCCAAAGACATGTCTTAAGATGGTCTGTTTGAAGGGAATGGTGAATTCCAAAACATCATCCATGAATGAAAGATAAGCATTGTAAGTGCTAGGGTAGTACAAAAAAGCTGATACACAAGGTTTCAAAATAGATCATATTTAAATTAATGCAATAATGTAATAGGCTATGAGTAGCAGAAGTCATTAAGCATTCATGTCTCTGTCTGTACTGTCAGAGACATCAAGCAGGAGGACAGAAGGGGGAACTCTAATGTTGTTAATGAAGCTCTGAGATCTGCAAATATCATTTGTAATCTGCTTTTTGCTGGTCTCAAAACTGATCAGCTTTAGAAATCACATTCTAACGATGAGAGCTAATGCTCCTTTACTCCAGCTAGGATCATCAACAACTTCAAAAACATTCAAATACATCCAAAAAAAAAAAAAAAAAAAAAAAAAACATTTAAGAATACTCAAACTGCATTTGTAGTAATATTTTGCTTCTGGCCTACAAAAAAGAATTTGAAAAAAAAAAAATGCATTCGTCTATTTATATCATTTTCTGTCCTTCTGAGAGTTACAAAAATATATTTTATTTCTTCAGCAGGTATATTATATATTTAGATCTAGATTGCATACACTATATGTAACTGTGTGTGGTGTCTACATTTGCAAATGAAATGTGCCTGTGTGTGTGTGTTCAATGAGTAGTCAGTGTCTGTGTATCTGTGTCAGAGCCGAACAGCTCTTTGTATAGCGGAGGGAAGAGGGAATGCACCGTGAGAGGGTAAAGCTGCCGGAACCATCGCAGTTTCTCAATGTGCAGTGCACACAGAGACTCCAGCTCCTGGACTCTTTGAAACAGCTAGGAACATACAAAACCACAACATTAAAGCTTATATATTTCTTTACTTCCTGCATTGAAATCCTCCACCATTCCTTTTCCTCCATCTCTCTTACCTTATGCTGCAGACTCCCCTGATTATCTCTGTGCAGAATGTGACTGAGGGCAAGCCCCACATCTCTCCTGGCTCTCTGCACTCGTTCTCTGTCCTCCAGACACGGTCGATCTACTCAAAACGGAGAGAAATATTGAGAGATGAAGCCCATTCTACTTTAAAGTCAGAGTTTCTGCAGTAATGTGGTTTTGCTGTGCTTACCTGCATTGAGGAGGACCAGCGCAGTGAACACGGCCATCTGCTGTTCAGTCAGTCTCAGCACACACAGATTGTGAGCAAATTCAAATACAGCAGCTATCAGATCACTACATGCTGGAGAACAAACACAGACATTCAAAAATCATTTGAATTATATGGAATTACATTTGTTTCAATAATAATGAACGAAACTTTATAAAACTGAACGTAACTTTTTCAGAAACTATCAAAAATATGCCATTACAAAAGAAGAAAACACTATGAAATAAAAAAAAATTAACTCAGTAGCACAAATTTAACATGCTCTTCAAATATGCTTCATTCTTTGTCAATGTTTTTCAAACATTAGTTTTCGCTAATTGTGGATTCTAAATTCATTGCCACAGATTTCCCTCACGTTTCGAAGTTTTTCGTTTGGTGTTTTGACACAAACCTCTCGTGGGGGCGGGCTTAACAATGATCTACTCTGATTGGATAGTGAGCTTTTGATGGACAGGTGCTCTCTGACCGGGAAGTAAAGACGCCACCCAGTGGAGCGCATATTGGAAAGCTCTCCCGGTGATTAAATCTGGTCTCTACTGGAAAAAAAATATTTTTCACTAAGTGAAAGAAAATTATTTTAAGCTCATACACAGTTTCTACCCTGTAAAGAAGTGTATTCAAAGATTTAAAGGGGGGGTAAAATGCTATTTCATGCATACTGAGTTTTTTACACTGTTAAAGAGTTGGATTCCCATGCTAAACATGGACAAAGTTTCAAAAATTAAGTTGTACGTTTGAAGGAGTATTTTTGTTCCAAAAAAACCCTCTTCCGGTTTGTCACAAGTTTCGGAAAGTTTTTTTTGAGTATGGTTCTGTGTGACGTTAGATGGAGCGGAATTTCCTTATATGGGTCCTAGGGCACTTCTGCTGGAAGAGCGCGCGCTCCCGTAGAGCAGAGCACTGAGAGGCTGATCACAGACAATCACTGATCAGAGCGAGAGCGTCGTGAAATGTCACAAAAGGAGTGTGTTTTGGTTGCCAGGGCAAGACAACCCTGCACAGATTACCAAAAGAGAAACAGCATTAAGGGACCAGTGGATGGAGTTTATTTTTACAGAGCATCAACGGAGTTGTGCTATTGTTTTTGTTTGTTCCTTACATTTCGGATTGCACATCGTTTATTTCTTAAGGATAATGCAGTCCCAACGAAAAAGGGTCATGATCGTGTGTTGGAACCACATGCGGTGAGTAAAACTGCTTCAAATATCTCTGTGTTGTTAACTTAGCTATCGGGGCGTAAGCACATCAAGTAAACAACATGCGATGTTGTCATCAAACTGCACTTTCCACATGTACAGCTTAAAAAAAAAAAGAAAAAAAAAAAGACGACAAAGTGGAACTTAGTAATTTTCGAAAACCGCTAAGCAAATATATACAGTTTCAGTACATACCACATAGCATACCGCCTTTGCTGATCTGTGGATCTGTGTCACAGCTTCCAGACGCTCTCAACGCAAAAGCCTACTGGCGCTCGTGATTCTTTAGCTCCGCCCACACGTCACGCCTCTAGGCGCTCGTGTTTTTCCGGGAAAAATCAGTACAGACTATCTTTCTCTTATAAATATAATAAAAATAAAGACTTTTTGGAGTTATGAAGGATGCAGTACTACTCTATAGGTACTCAAGATTAACAGGATATTGAGTTTAAATGAGCATTACTCTCAGAAACTTTGGGATGATATTGGTGTGTTTGTCAAGTGTAAGATTTTGCCAGGCTTTCTCAGTAGATATGAAAAACATTATATTCGGGTATATTGACTCTGACCCCACAAATGAAAAGAACAGTTTTGATATTAATTAAACATTTTTCCTAAACAAATATCACATTTAGAAATGCAAATTCCCCAACTGTAAACCTGTCTTCTCTGTTTACCTAAAAGAAATGGAAAACTATTTGAATGTAATCTCAGTGTCTAATAAGAAAGCTATAAGGACTATTAGATTTGCTCTGCCTTTGATCTCCTTGTTTAATTTTGTTTAGATTTTGGCCCTCTTTTTATTCTTTTTTTTGTGGTGGATATTATGTGATGTATGTTCATACCTTTGTATGTTTTGTTCACTGCGTTAATAAAAATAGAAAAAGAGAAAAAAAAGCTCTCGCGGTGATTTGTATGCAATACGTCGTGTTTTGTGTTACTAAATATATAAATAATATTTGACCTTCGATCGTCTCAGTAAAGATGAGCTTTCAGGAGACAGAGACACGGAGCGGCGTCATCTTCCTCCTCCGCTTGTCCTTCAAGGCAGCTTGAAGTAAGCTTGTGTTACTGAAGTAACCAATAACATCAATACAAGTTTTTCATGTTACAGTGTGCTACAGTTTGTTGCGGGTAATTATTGTCATTCAGTAACACAAGCTTACTTCAAGCTGCCTTGAAGGACAGACTGAGACGATCGAAGGTCAAATATTATTTACATATTTAGTAATACAAATCACAATCACGAGAGCTTTCCAATATGCGCTCCACTGAGTGGCGTCTGTACTTCAGAGAGCACCTGTCCATCAAAAGCTTACTATCCAATCAGAGTAGATCACTGTTAAGCCCGTCCCCATGAGAGGTTTTTGTCGAAACACCAAACAAAAAACTGCTAAATGTAAGCGAAATCTGTGGCAATTACTTCAGAATCCACGATTAGCTAAAACGAATCTTTGAAAAACATTTACAAAGAATGAAGCATAGAAGAGCCTGCTAAATTTGTGCTACTGAGTTCCTTTTTTTCATTTTCATAGTTTTTTTCTTCTTTTGTAATGGCATATTTTTGATAGTTTCTGAAAAAGTTACGTTCAGTTTTATTAAGTTTTGTTCATTATTATTGAAACAAATGTAATTCCATAGAATAACATTCCCATTAACTTTTGGAAGGAAAAAAAATGTCTGTTTATAAAAGTGAATAAGTCTCTGTGTCATTCCTTGTGAAAAGGGAGTGTATAGAATGTGTACTTGCATAAAATAATAATGGAATAAAAGGCAACTTAAGTGTACTTAAAGTACACTTTAATAACTGTTTCTTAACATGCTTAACTGCACCTTTGAAAAGTGCACTTTGTAAAAGTTTTCCTTAAAACTTTAGATTTTAATATTTTTGTTGTGTTTTAAAAAAAGTACACTTATTATGATGGGTGGCTAACATACTAAACCGTTTTATAGTTTAAGTTAATACTTTTTAAATATACTAAATTGTGCCTTCATCATTATACAAATGTATTCCAAATTTCAAATATATATGTCATACAATATTCAATAGAAATTACATTAAAGTATATTTTAGTTTACCATGACTCTTTGGCAGTACATTCAGCAGTACACTTTAACCACATTTCAAAGGCAATATAATTACCGTATTTTCCGGACTATAAGTCACACTTTTTTCATAGTTTGGCTGGTCCTGCAACTTATAGTCAGGTGTGACTTATTTATCAAAATTAAATTGACATCAGCCACCAGAGGGCGCAAGTAACCCTAAGACAAACCCTTATCCTAACTTCAACCATCGTCATAAGTCACTCGAGTATATCTGTAGCAATAAAAATAAAAAAATTGTATGGCTCAAAATTTTATGCCAAAAAATAAAAATAAAAAAGTAAAGATCCATGAAGATATTTAGTAAATTTCCACCTGTAAATATAACAAAACATAATCTTTTATTAGTACTATGCATTGCTAAGGACTTGGACAACTTTAAAGGGATAGTTCACTTTCAAATAAAATTTTTATATGTTTTAGTTAACCTCAAGGGGATCCAAGATGTTGGTGTCTTTGTTTCCGCAGTAGTTTCCATTTTGATATTTTTAGGTCAAACCGTTCTTGTCTGTGACTCATATAATGGAGGTCTATGGTCACCACCTCAAAGAGCATGCACAGAGAAGTCCAAATTAAACAATTCCCCATCATAAGTACACATTGATGACCTAAGACACGAAAAGAGCGGTTTGTATGAGAAAACGAACAGTATTTATATAGTTTTTACCTCTTGTACACAACCACGTCCAACTGATCTGAGGGCACGCGTGCTTCCTGATGTGTGATGTGTGCGCGGGCTCTGGCTTAGTCTGCGCAAGCTCGGAAAGCACCGGAAGTGATCTCGCGCATGTACATCACTCAATGTTTACATAGAGATTTTGGAAGTGATACCTTTCACTGTGAAGATCTAAACATATTTAGACATACAAGAAATTGCAATGGAAGATGATTTCGATATATAAACAGACAACGTAGATTTTTTTTCACAACCATATTTATTTGAAACAGAATACACAGATCAAGAACTCAGAACGATGGAACAAATGGAACATAGCAATGCCACAACTACAAGATGACGACGAGGACATTGACAGTATCATATCACACACCTGCCTGACTGAAGATCCTGAGTTTTCTCCACTGTTGAGCCGCAGCGTTTTGCACGTTGTGTTTAGTTTGCCACGTATAAACTTATAACATTATTGCAATGATATAGGGTGCATTATAAAACAATTAATTCAGACAGTGCAGATTGTTGGCGTATTGTGTGGCAAACAGTAAACAATGAGTGACGTACACGCATGAGAGATCACTTCCGGCGCTTTCCGCGCTTGCGCAGACTAAGCCAGAGCAGGCGTACACGTCACATCAGGAAGCATGCGTGCCCTCAGATCAGTTGGACGTGGTTGTGTACAAGAGATAGTGAACGAACTTGAACGAAAATTAAGACCAGGAGGGTCGTATCAACATATAAGGAACGTCAGGTCGTGTGACCGAAACGTTGGTGTGATTAAAATTTTAATTTGCAAGTTAAGATAGTGTGCGGGAGTTCCTTATATGTGTACAAGAGGTAAAAATGATATAAATACTTTTTGTTTTTTTCACACAAACCGCTTGTTCCGTGTCTTAGGTCATCAATGTGTACTTACGATGGGGAATTGTTTAATCTGGACTTCTCTGTGCATGCTCTTTGAGGTGGTGACCATAGACCTCCATTATATGAGTCACAGAAAAGAATGGTTTGACCTAAAAATATCAAAATGGAAACTACCACGGAAACAAAGACACCTACATCTTGGATGCCTTTGAGGTTAACTAAAACATATAAAAATTCAATTTGAAAGTGAACTTTCCCTTTAAAGGCGATTTTCTCAATATTATTATTTTTTTGCACCCTCAGATTCCAGATTTTCAAATTGTATCTCAGCCAAATATTGTCCGATCCTAACAAACCCCACATCAATGAAAAGCCTATTTGTTATAAATGTAACCTAATTTTAAACTACAGGTATGTATGTAACTACAACTTAATTTAAATTAACATGAATTTAATTTCCCAAAAACATTCTATCCAGTTTGCAATAGGGGTATAATATATTAAAATATATTATTTGTTATTAGTACTTTGTACGTATTAATATTATTCACAAGGTATTATACAAATCTGATTAAATTCAGATTTTTTAAAATATGTTGAAAAAAAAGCTCTTACACTGGAAGCATAGGGGGCATTCGCTGTAAATCAAAATATTATTTTAACTCACCAAGGGATTTGAAAAGTTCTGTTCCAGCAAATTTGCCGTCAAAGAATACTGTGTTGTTTTCTGTGTTAAACATCCGACTCATCCGGACCAGAACCACTTCCATGGACCCTAATAAGAAAGAAGGCGGCAGAGAGGAGAGAGCAACATACACAGAATTATAGAAACAGGACAGAGAGATGAGAATGGAGCTATAAACCTTGTAAACCTTACCAGCCGTAACTGGTTAACTAGTATGTTTTACGGACAGCTATATCTCACCACTCTTGAGGAGAGCAATTTGATCATTTTGACAAAGCTGACGAAATCCGGGGATACGTTTAGCAAACTCCACCACGTACTGAACAGCATCGGTCAAACGCACCGCACAGTGCTGCCACATCTCATCCACCGACTGCAGAGAGAGGAAGAAGAGATGGAGAAAGTGAGACGGAGCACATTTTCAGGTTTCTCAGAGGCAGAAGTCATCATAGTTGCAGTAGAAACACTCTTACATTCGCTTAACTAGTTTTTTTTTTTGATTCAAGTATAATATAATACAAGGATAGTGTTATAAAGTACATACATTTAAAACAAAGAGAAAAAAATATGAAAAACATTTGAGGACTTACAACGCTGATGACCATTAAATGCGTCATCAGTCCATTGAGATTTATAATGAATTCAATCACAAAGAGAAATGTTTGACTAATGACACACTGTTTCACGTTGTCATCACTTAAAGCTGTGCTAGTGACATAAGAGTAGAGAGCATGTACTTTGCTCTGGTAAGCGTGGATCTCCTCCCTGCTGAAAACCTTCCATCTGAGAGCCTGCAGCTCCTCCGGTCGATACTGAGTCGTCTCTCTGTGGGAACGAACGATACTTGCAGAGAGCTCCTCTGTCAACAAACACAGAGAAAGACGTTAATCCAAAAGCTAAACAGTACAACACCACTTAGTACAACTCCTAAAGGTGTGATCACTTTATCGAAATGTGAGCACACGATAACACTGTTAAAGGGATAGTTCAACCAAAAGTAAAAATTCTGCCATTAATTACTCACCCTCATGTCGTTCCAAAACTGTAAGACCTTCACTCATCTTCAGGACACAATTCTGAATCTTGATCAAGTAAGGATCCTTGCTGTCTATGGGAGGCTCAGAGAGCTCTCGGAAGGCATCGAAATATTTTAATTTGTGTCCTAAAGGTGAACAAAGGTCTTACGGGTTTGGAACAACATGAGGGTGAGTAATTAATGACAGAATTTAGATTTTGGGGTGAACTATTGTTCTAAACCACTTTAGAACACCACACAGCTCTCACGAATCTTGTGGTTCTCACCTATGTGTAGAGATGCGGGGTAAGAAAAGAACGAGCTCTCAGGATCAAAAGGACGAATGCCCATTTCACTACCGCTCATGTTCAGAATAGCCTCTGGTGTAGACCTTGTGGAGTCATATCCTGAAAGAGAGGAAGAGAAAACTATACACCACAATATCATTTGAGATGAAAAGTACTTGCTACAGTGGAGAATTTCTCACCTCTCCCAGCTGACAAGCTGTTGCTGTCACCTCTCCTGTGGGAGCCCCTGTAGGCCAGACTCTGAGCCTGGGCCTTGCCTATGCGACAATCCAGGTATGGATGCATCTCTGGAGGGCAGCCTTGCAGTTCAGGCTCTACAGAGTAAGGGTAAGCTGGAGGAAGAGGTGGGATGAGATGTGATGACTGTTCTCTGGGCTCTTTGCTGGATCGGTAGGCTGGAAGAGGCTGGGGCTCATGGACTGAGTTGGCCTGAAGACGCTGCTGCTGCCGGTGTCTCTCAACTTCTGCAAACAGAGAGTCTCTCTGGCGCTTAGACATCCGGCCAAACTTCACCGCTGAGGGAGATGAGAAAACGTCACGAAAAAGGTGCAATTAATCATACTATATCATCCATTCAAGCATTCTTCTATCCATCATTTCTTACCATCACGGCTCATTCCCTGAGCGACACATTTTTTGAGACGGCAGCTCTGGCAGCGGTTGCGGCTGGCGCGGTCAATAGGACAGTTGCTCTGTCTGGAGCAGGAGTACTGCACACTGGAGGACTGACTTCTGCGGAAGAAGCCCTGTAGAGGCAGAAAGCGGTGGGTCGGTGGGGTGTAGAACTGGGGAGTGTACTAAAAAAGCAAAATTATGAATATTTGACATTTCTTTTTCTTACCTTGCAGCCCTCACAAGTGATAACTCCATAATGAACCCCGGATGACTTGTCTCCACAGATCTTACATGGGATCACCTCAATCTGAGCTATAGACACAAACAGAACAATAACAACACAAACACTGAATGAATGAATGAGGCAGTTATATAAGCATTAAAGCCTTGACCGTGTGTTTTAACATAAATGTGTTGAGCTGTCAACACAGGCGATTAAAATAATTCCAAATGCTATTAATCAGATTATAATTCTAGCCAGCAGAGGGCAGCATAGCCCAGATCAAACAGTTGTCATTACATATAGCCTACTACATTATAGTTGGTATTTTTAATGAAAATGTAATTTTATATTTTATCGATGAATACTTTCTTGCAGCAAGAATGCATTTAATTGATCAAAAGTGACAGTTTGAAGATATTTATAATGTTGCAAAGTATTTCTATTTCAAAAAATGCTATGTTGAACTATTCATTCATTTATTTGTTCA
The DNA here is from genome assembly GCF_003368295.1 of Carassius auratus. NCBI lineage: Eukaryota > Metazoa > Chordata > Actinopteri > Cypriniformes > Cyprinidae > Carassius > Carassius auratus. The sequence goes on from NC_039258.1 coordinate 14,349,606, forward strand.
AGAATGCTGAAAAAAACTGCTTTAACATACATTTATTTATAATAAACAAGAAATGTTTCTTGAGCACAAGATCAACATATTAGAACGATTTCTGAAGGATCACGTGCCACTGAAGACTGGAGTAATAGATGCTTAGAAAATATATTAAAATGAAAGAATTGAATCTATAATCATATCTCACAATACAGTTATAGATTATAGTGATTATACATTTTTACTTAACTTAAAATTAACTAAACCATGCATTAATAATGAGATTCAAAAAAAAGCACAGACACACCCAAATCTTAAGTGGTTAAAAATGTATGTTGATGCTTTAAGATGTTAAAATAGGTACAGTATCTTGTGATGGATGAGTAGACTAATTAATATGAAGAAATGAAATACTGGATGGCTGGTTCTTTTTGTAGTATATCCTTAAGTGTGTTTGCTGTTAAATACACACTTACATTATACAAGTGTACAAGTGCAAATACACAGAAGTATAAACTCACAAAGCTGCTGAGACACAAACACACACTGGTTTTGTAACAGACTAAATAATCCCTGAAAGCCACATTAAGAAATCCTAATCTAATGAACAGAGGGAGAGAAGGGAAGGGGGAGGAGGAATGAAAGGAAAGAGAGAGGTATGAATGAAGTGTAAAAAAGGTAATATATTTAAAATACGTATGGTATAGTTCGAATCTATTAACAAAGATACTGCTTGGGAATTACTGACATTAAATTAAAATTCAACTTTATTTGGAGTACTATTTGTGCACAATGCACATTTCCTAATATTAAGCCTAAAATATGTTTTAATGTCACTATTGATGAGGATATGATCTTTGAATAATTTTTTAAATGCAAGATATTTAAAGTATGCCTGCAATAGTTCCACGTCAGCACAATATATAAATACAGTTCATCTTTAGTTGGACACAATTGAAGTGCATTAAGCACAAAATGTGTTATTCCAATTAGCAATTTAGCACGTTAAGTATCCCAGTTTAGTATACTAATAGTATATTTGCAGGGTGTTTTGATTATGTAAATGTATTTGTAGAATAGTTAAAAAATTTTTTTTAATGTATTTTAAATATATTTATTTTTCACTAGGGATATACGCATATTTTTGTCATGTTAGGAACTTGATGTCTATTTGTATACTAGGTTAATGATATTTTCTTTCCTCCCAAAACTTCATCTAGTAAGTGTTTTTCTTTGCAATGACTGTTGTGTTTTCTCCGGTCCCTGAAATGTAGCTGATTTCAGGTTTTATACTGGGGAGATTTGGTCTGAAAATGTAGCAAACACACATGCAGACACAGAAATTCATAGCATTAAAAGTGAAATTACAGTGTATTTAACAATAATATCAGAAACCATATGCAAAGGGACAGGTCTTAAAATACATTAGTGTTTAAAACTGCGATGTAACAGAAATAGTGTCCGTTTCTTCTGTATTACCAGAGTGAAACAGATTATCAAAAAGAAAACACTGTAGAATGGGGACTTCCTTCCACATTGCTGAATGGATGGAGGCGGATCTGAATTCAAGCTTCTGATTAATTGTAAGAAAGGGATGGTTTTTAAAAAATATGAATGAAAAGAATATTGGACAAGCCCAGCAAATATCAGCATATGTTCCAGATGATATAAAAAATTATGCATTGATGAATTTTTAATAACAAGATCAATAGTATTCATTTTGAAAAAAAGATTGGGTGAATTTGTGTTGCATGTTCACTTGTACTCTATGTTCTGGTCTGGAGTCCTATCACTTAAAATAATGAGAGGTTTTGTTGCATTTCTGTCATGTTTGCAGGTACCTCATTTGAAATGTATGTGTTCTGTACATTAGTGTGTGTGTGTGTGTGTGTGTGTGTGTGTGTGTGTGTGTGTGTGTGTGTGTGTTTTCAGTCAAAATGACAGTAAGTCTAACCTACTTATTTCTTGGAATCCCGCAATGTGTGCGTGGCTAAGTGATGTGGTCACATCGTCCATTACCAAGGAACATGAGTCCCCTCCCTCAAGTGCGCACGCACACACACACACACACACACACACTATGAACACATACAGTTGGGAGTAAACATAGAGAAGGAAGTGAATGAGAGAATGATGCAAGGTTAAAGTTCATAAGTTTAAAGATGCATTCCACTGAGGCTTATTACAAAATACAATGAAATGCAATCATAAAATGATGTAATAAGGTTTTAATTGAGAGCTGAACTAATGCGATTACACATTTTAAATTGTTAGTCAAGGGTCATATTTAATCCTAGCTTAATGTAATGCTGTGAGTGGATTTTGTGCAATAGTGAGAGCTTTTGCAAAACATCTCAACTAACATTTGTAGAAATTTTTTTCCTTTTTCTAGAAGCGTCAACACATTATTTCATTAATATATTGAATATATGAAAGGATCATAACAATGCAGGTCAGATTCGGAGTTTGTTTGGCTGTTCTGTGGTGTTCTGCTGTTCATGTGCACAATCTTTGTGTCAGCAGTTTCTGAAAACATCAACAATTTTATCTTGTGTGAATTCAGTGTGGTTCACTGTGTGTTTTGAGAATTGTGTGGTTTAAATACTGCATAGCAGTGCCGTTTCTAGACATAGGCGAGCTACAGTAGGTGGTCGCCTAGGCTCATACTGGCACTACATTGCTACATTTTAGCAGGATTGTGATAAAGAGTGGCATGGTCAACCTAAAATATATGACTGCCGCCCCAACTGGATCCCCCAACATTATTGGGCTAGAGTACTGTCAAACTGATGATGCCTATATGCCGTTGGATCAGAGTGCTGCTTTATCCAAAGCGACTCAAAGTGCATTCAGGCTAAAAAAAATGTTGTGCACAATATATATATATACATTAGACATGTGCCGGTATTAGGTAATGTGATATATTAACGGTAATGAATATGCACGATATTGTTATCGTGGGCACTTATAAATACCACAAATAATTATATATTACAAATTATTCAGAATTTGAAATGCATTTTAAAAAAACTATTCCAATCAACTGGTCAAAATGCACAACACTGCTGTATGTTGTTTGTAAGACGCATGTGTGCTGTGATGTAAACAAGCACGTAAGAGAAGCACATGGAGGAACACATGAGGGACACGTTGATTGAAAGCATTCACTCTCTGACAGCAGATGGCGCTAAACTGCAGAGAATGCAGTCCTTACCCTGGAAACCCCATATATAAACCAGCTGCACTACTTTCTAAAACATATTTAATAATTTTAAATAGCCATTCAGATTTGTGTATTTGCTATGATGTTCATCTTACCTATTGGTCTTTATAATTATTTAGCACTTTAATATGTGCAAAACTTTTAAGTTTATATATATTTCTGAATTGCTTTATTTTATTTAAATGTTCAGTTATTTTTTTATTCCAAAAAAAGTTATTTAACCTACTATATTATACTATATTTTGAGCACTTTTTAAAACTAAATGTCAATACCTTGGTAATACCGTTTACCATGATAAAAGCATGAGCAATTAATCGCAAGAGTAAAATTTGATACTGGCATATCCCTAATATATATGAGTGCCAATAGGGATTTCGCCTTAGATGTCAAATATGCTTTAATAACTTTATTTTCTTTCATATATTTGTCAAATTAGTAAATTAATAATAAAAATGTCTGATAAAATTGGCTGGTGGGCAAAAATAAAATAATAAAATAAAATTGCGATGCCCTTCAAAACCACCCATGTGAAATGCTGCTTAACTCTCGGCCATGTCATTTATCTAAAAAATTTGAAAAAAAGGTGATCTGAGGTAAAGTGGAATCTGTATGTGTCATGTCAGCCTGACCTTTTCATGTCAGAAATTCAAGCTTCTTTTGATGAGTTTTCCCCCCCAGTCTATCAAAGCCCTTAAAGTGGGTGAATCAAAGAAGGGCATTTTTTCTCACAAAAACAACAAAATCAAATAACACATCACAAGACAACAGGGAGATTTACTGTGACTGACTGAGACAGGGGGAATATTGAGTGTGAGGAGGTGGACGTGAAGGTGTCAACCTCAGAGTCTTTTTAAGTGGTTTAATTCTCTTTCGCTCTGACTTTCCCTCTTTCATGCATTGTCTTGCTCTTTCTTTCCCTCTCTCTATCTCGCTCACAAAGGAAACGACTGCCAGTAATACGCTCTTTCATCTGTGTTTTTACTGCCAGGAATGTCCATCCCCCTCTTCACACCGCCCCTTTCTTTCTCATCCTCTCTTCTCCCAATCCCACATTCTCCCAAAAGATATTCAGTGGAAATATTAATCTGATACAGCACTTATAAAAAAACTACATCAAAAGAAATCTAAACATATCATATATCTTGCCTAAAATCGAATGCAAAATATCATGCAAGATAATTTTCAGTTATTATAAGTGATTTAATTAACCTTGTAAAGTCAGGCATATGAAATTACAGCCAGAATCAATTAAAAATCAGTTAATTGAACCTTTTAAAAAGATCTTAAAATAGATACATTTAAAAATAATGTGTTTCCGTTTGTAATGTATAAAATCATACCTGATACATTTCAACATGTATGGATACAAATATCTAGTTTCTACAGCCCAGTAAGGGTTCATCATGAAATATTACTAACAATATAAAAGCTATTCTTATAGCAGTTTGCTTTATAAAAGAGAATAAACTAAACATCCACCAGACCACAGAAGGCATGTAGTAATGTGTACAAAAACCTTTTGAGCAAAGTTTTTATCATGTTGATTATTAAGAGAGCTAAATGTATAGACTTTATAGGGATATATACATCCGAATGTATTAATCCAATATCTATCTATCATATCTATAAATTAAGCATCGTTTGTGTGTGTGCATGTTTCTGTGTCAGTGTGTTTATGTCAGTGGGTCAAGGTATGTCTTGATTCAGGGCACAAAAGGAAACACACTGCAACAGTTTTTGCAAGAGGGCGGGTCTCAAGTCAGGAGTGTGTGTGTCTGGAGGAAAGGTGTGAATGTGGGTTGACATCCTATCTATTGCATGTGACATTTGCAGATGCAATTTAAAAAGTACCATGTTGGGCGCTGAATTCTGCAGCCAGATTTTTGAGCCAGTCAATAACCTAAATGCCATATGACTAATAACTCTGGAGCCAGGTAAACGACAGCATTACACCGCAGAAATGAGTGTACATAGATTTTTTCACTATTGTCTGACCTGAGCTGAAAGACAATATTTGGTTCCAAAAACATTCCAATAATCCATTTAAGTCACTTATGAGCTCTAAAAACAGCTAACATGTCTGAAATAATATATAGACTTACAAACAGTTTTATTTTTAGTGTTATTATAGCTTTTAGAATGAGCTTTTATTGTTTTCCTTTTAAATTTAGTTAAGGTTTTAATACATGTATACACACACACACAAACACTGTTGTTCAAAAGTTTGGGATCAGTAAGATTTGTAATGTTTTTTTTCCTTTTTTGATCAAGGCCATATTTATTTGATTAAAAATACACACAAAAAATTATTAAAATTTCTAATATTTGTTTTCTGTTTTAATATACTTTAAAATATAATTTATTTCTGTGATGCAAAGCTGAATTTTCATCAGCCATAACTCCAGTCTTCAGTGTCACATGATTCTTCAGAAATCAGTCTGATACGCTTACTGTATTTATTAGCATGAATGGATACACTTTTGCTTCTTAATATTGTTTTATAAGTTGTGATACTTTTTTTCAAGGTTATTTGATGAATAAATAGTTTAAAAGAACAGTATTTATTTAAAACATAAATATTTTCTTACAATGTAAGTCATTACTTTTTATACACTTAGCACACCCTTGCTGAATAAAAGCATGCATTACTAAAAAGAAAGAAAGAAAGAAAGAAAGAAAAGAAAGAAAGAAAAAACATCATCATATTAGAATGATTTCTGAAAGATCATGTGACACTGAAGACTGGAGTAATGGCTGATAAAAATGCAGCTTAGTTTACAGGAATAAATTATCTTTTAAGGTATATTAAAATATAAACTCATTAAAAATAACAATAATTTTTTCAATAATATTTCATAAAATTAAATGTATTAAGAAAATCTGTTGCTGAAAATTAACAAACAAGTACAATTTCCTGTTACTGCATATTGAAATCTCCTTGCTCATTATCAGCCTTTTTTCATTCCTTTCTTTCACTTTAGGAAAAGTCAGAAAAAAAGCATCCAATATATTAGTTTGAAATTGCATCATGAGATGTTTTAGGGTTAAATAAAATGTCCATAATGTTCTGACAGAAAATGACTCATATCTTTTGTGTTTTTTACATTTTTTTTTTTAGTTTGAGTATACTATCTAAACCTAACTGGCGCACTCACACTTCCACATTCACATGCTACTCAACACTTTTAACATCTTCATGAGGGATTCCTTCACTAAGAGACCTCTCTCAAACACAAGGCCTGTAATCAAAAAACCAATCTCTTCCTGGGTTCCTTGCTTGTGTTTTCTATCTGCTTCAGTTTAAAACACACTGATACCAACATGTTCCCTTGCACACCTCAACTCCAAATAGAGAAATATCTGTATAGAAACAAAAAACTTCTCATTCTCATTATATCTCTCTGAAACCACATGCTGATAAAGAGAACAGTTCTCTTCTTCTCTTCTCTGCTATCTGTTCACCTTAACCACACACTAACACTGACTAAAAAAAGCCTTCTTTTTTCTAATCTCCTCTGCTCAAATTGATGAAAACTATATCAAAAAAGAAAAAGAAAAATAATAATTATTACAGAGGACTCTCAATCTAACAAAATAGACAATATCAGGCCGCTAAAAATAAAACATTTTGTTGTTGTTTTTTATACATTAGATTAATACTGCATGTAATATTTGCTAATGTGAAATAAAATTAGAATGACCACAAATGACAGATCATTAGCAGTCATTAATCCAGAAGTACTTACCACAGCTTGAAATCACATTGAAACATTGACGTATCCGTCAAAATATTTCTCCAAAATGAAGCCAAATGTTCACAACGGATAAAAACGGACTAAAACTGATTTCTAAGCTGCATTATTTGAGCTAAAACTGAACAAAGTAAAGTTTCCTTTCGAATTGTACTTAAATTTGCACAATAACTGTGAGAGACTAAATGCATATCTCTCAGATCGTACAGGTTTCCAGAAATGAAGATACTATCTCACCTATATATATTGCTGTTTGACTGTAAGTAAGATGCAAGCTGAGATATGTCGTAAATGATTATCTCTGATGTATCACTGATAGAGAAAAACTACATAAAACTATACCACAACTTCAGTATATAGGTCTGAAAATGCAACAGCAAATGGTGCATGTCCTCCTACTATTTAGGATTTTTTATTTTAATGTTTATGAAAGTTGGGAATCTCTGTGACATACTCAATTTTATATATATACATATATATATATATATATATATATATATATATATATATATATGGGTGCACATAATTTTTTCAGCCTGGTTCTCATTTGAAAACCTGGAGATTTGGTTTGGTCCTCACACTGCATATAGTGTGACCCATTAAATATAACTATAAAAAATGAATTAATAATAGTTATAATATTATTGCACTTATTTTATAAAACAATAGTAAATAAACTAAATAATAGTGTGTGATAATATTATAACAAATAAAAGGCAGTCCTAGTATTAAATACAAATACATTTATTTTATAGTAAACTTAAAAATAAAATGCTAATATTTACTATACTTTCTTTGTTTGCCTCTTTAAGAACAACCGCCTTATGTATTCCCAAATTTTAAGTCGCTTTGGATAAAAGCGTCTTAAAATGAATAAATAAAAGCATTTTCATCATATTCAAACTTAAAATCAGCAGGCTTTTATTTTGGCAGGTTGCTGGCAAGTAAGTATAATCGTTTACGGATTTAGCGCTGCTGATTAAAGAGCGTCAGTGAATGAATGTCACAGTTTTGCATTGTGCTTTGAAAACGGCATGGCATAGCCTAGATTTATACATTCAGGCTGAAATTAAACGTATATAGTACAGTTTGTGATCTAAAATGGTAATTGTGTATTAACAGCTGTCAACCATGTCGGTACGCAAATGCGCTGTCAGAACATATTTATATTACGCATTAATTGTTAATTTTGGTCGCGCAAGCGGACCTGCGGACCACTTATGTGCATCCCTACATATATTCCTCACACTTCTGTTTGCACACCAAATAAATACAGCAAAAACAATCATAAAAGGAGTTGTAAATGTAGAGTAGATAAAAAAATAAAAGGTCTGTTTCTAATGTATGATATTAAGATATATTTAACACCTTTCTGACAGGTTGGATTTATGACGACAGTGACAGTGCATGTTGTTTTACCATATTCTCTAGATGCTATAGCCGTTCTCAGGACAACAATGGTACAGTGAAATGTTTAATTTGGAGAGAGTAAGCAGAAAACGTAGATAGAATCCCCAAAGACTTAAAGAGAGTTAAGATATTTAAGTCCCGAAGCATGCATCTAGCAGTTCTGTTTGTTCTTCTCTTGAAACAGCATTCTGCACTGTAAACTAGTGAAAACCTCAAGGTTCCACTAACGGAAATCCTCGAGTTGAACACAAGACTGCTGTGACAAGACAAAAAAAAAGAGTCACCAAGAGAAAGAACAGATAAAGAGAGAACCTGGAAACATCAAGAGCTTATAGCTTTCAAAGAAACAACTCATGAGACAAACTGAGGAATTCTGCAAGATCCTTATTTGACACAGCACATTTGTTTAATGCACATCTAACTGAATAATAAATCTAATGCTAATACTTGCTAATAGAGTGCTAGAACAAAAAAATAACATATTTTCACTGAATTATGAGTGTAGTTTTATATTGTTTCACTATAACAGCTACATTTTTTAATAAAAAAAATATAAATCGTTACATTTTGTAATTATACTGGTTGTGAAACCATTTATAATACTTACTACAAAAATTTGAATGTGTATTAACATATAATTAATGTAAGCTATTTCTGAAAGAAATATTTGTGTTTCTCAAATAAAACATGAATTAGTTATTAAAGCATTACATCTAAAAAAATAATTCAGAAAGCAGCACAGCCACAAAAACATCTTTTGTCACAGGAAGGTGCCAGAAGATAAGATAAAATAAGCTGAGTTTGATAAGACATTTGTGCTTAGCATGCGGTTTCAGACACACACACACACACACACACACACACACACACACACACACACACACACACACACACACACACACACACACACACAGACACACACACACACACACACACACACACAAACATATATACACATTTACACATGCACGCATACAAACAAACATATACACACATTTAAATGTTCTTTTCATTGTTTCAATTAATAATACACATGATCTTAGGTCTTGAAGGCACTGAATTATTGTTATTTTTGTAATCAGTCTGAATGGAAAAGCTTTGTGAATTGAGGGGGAAAGAATTTGATTTTTAAGACTTTAGTCATGTATAAGTCATGATTTCAGAGTCTTTGAAGATTTAAAGACACTTAAGAACAAGAGTGAAAGAGGGAATGAAACCCCCACACAAGAACAGCGGCACATTTATACACATATCAGTGTGTATTTACGAGTTTCAACTTTCCTTTCGTAACATTCAGTTTCATAAGCTTATGTGAAAACAGATCAAATCAGATCAGATAAAAAAACAAACAAACAAAAAAAAACATTTTATATTATATATGTATATATATTTCAAAATGTCAGTTCTTAAACTTTTTTTACTTGGTAACAATGGAGAAAAACAAGCCAAAATGTAGGTGATGGAAAAACAGCATTCAAACAAAAGCTCAGCACGCACACCTGTGCACATACACACATATGTGTGTGCTGACATACACACAGACTCACACACAGGGACTGAACGGGTGACCACAGCGCAGAACAGCGCAGTCTTGCAGCTGGTGAAGCGTTCATTGGCAGTAAATTCAGAAAGTATGTTTCTGTGCAGTTAGAATCTAGTGCAACATGCAAAATGCCCCACTCTGCATGTTTTCTACATGTGCGTATAAAACCATAAGGTGTATTCAATAAAATCCACCAATTTTCTTTCCGGTTGCGTTCATCGGATGAAGTTCAAAACCTCTATCCCGGAAGGTCTCTCTGCTCGTACCTACCTCTCTGCCTCAGTCGGACTGACTAAAGCAGTGCTTCTTTCTGACTTTCTTTTTACGGAATTGAAACAGGACCTTTTAGGCCTTTTGTGCATTAGAACCACAGTAAACTTTCCACATAAACTTCAGATAGCTTCTAATTGTGTTCTTAAATAAGGCTAATTTTAATAACATACCATCAAACCTTATTCTTTTAAGAAATGCTTCAACGTTAGCTTTTAATAAAATATAAATAAGGTATATAACTATAACATATAAAGTTAGTAGTCTGGACATTTTCAATGCTTTAAAAAAATTATAAAATTAAAATATAAAGTAACATGGAGGTATGGGGATTATGCAGTGATTAAAATATTAAATAAAATCAAAACTATCTTTAATCTTCATCTTTGCTGCTCATTCTCTCAACAAACTTCATGAGGTGCATCCTGGGATTTTTTTTTCAACAGTTTATGTTTTGTTACTAAAATTATTGTGCCTAGACACAGTTTACATCTATCCAGCATTTAAGCATTTTATTAAGATTATGAGAAACAAATGAATTTACGGGTGCATACACGATAGAAAATGTCATTTTTAAATGAAAATCAATGCAAGAGGAAAGACAGCCTCAGTTGTGGTTGGAATCTGGAATTCTTATACGTCGCCTTAAATACTTGTTTTAATCACACTAAAAAAGCTTTCAGCGCGGTGTTGGACTACAGCGAGAGCTTCAGTGCAAACTGTCATCAGATAATGCAAAGTGAAAAGATACAACACAGCTGAGTTCAGCAAGTCCTGCTTGAATTGTAGCAATTTTGATGAGCAGATATTTAACCACATACGTGATGTGGGCTGCTACGGAAAATTCAGTTTTAGGGGACTGTACAAAAATGTCTATTTGAGAGTCATTTCTGAACAATGTCCACAGCCACAAGCCTCACAAACGAACGTCATCTGATACTTTCGGGGTCCTCAGTTTTGTCTGTGTGGGTCTCAGGAGAGAGTAAACCAAAATAGAGTGACTGCTAAAAAGATAAACACGATCTTTAATTCTCCCTCTGTGTTATTTCCGTTTAGGCCAAACACAATGACTCAAATCTGAGGATGTTCAATTCAAAGAGTTTCTGAAAGGGAGACCTTATCTTGCAGTGTTTATATATTTAATGAGATAATCTACACATTAAACCCTTTATCTGTAGTCGCGTAATCATATCTTTAGTTGTGGTACTAATCATAACAGCCACAAAGTGCATGCAAAGATAAACTAATAATCAATTTATCTGACCATTAAACAATACTGTGGCTTGCCAGGTTTGTGACTGATTACTTATCTGCATTACCTGTCACTGTCTCTATTGTTCATTCATTGTGAGTTTAAGGATTTATATAAAGTTTATATCTATCTATCTATCTATCTATCTATCTATCTATCTATCTATATATATATATATATATATATATATATATATATATATATAGAAAAGTCCTGTTATATCAAATTGTTTAAAAGACTTAGTTAAGATTCAAATAAAGTACCAAGTTGAATAAAAAAAGGATACTTTCTACATCAATTTCCAATTTGATTATTCAGTTTTTCATGTCAAACCAGATTTTAGACTAAACTAATGTTGTGCCTTAGGCTCAAAGGTGAATTGGAAAAGGAAATGGCATATTTGATGTTGAATGTGTGAAAATCCCTTTTACTAAACTCACTCTCAAAGTGAGAACAGCTAGAGTCACACACCCACGCTGGACCACTTCACACACACACACACACACACATCCACAAACACAAGTCTACTGTTAAATCTATTCATAAATTACATAAGTTAAAAGCAAATACGAACCAAGTATGAAAAATAGAATTAGAATGAAGCAGTTGCATGGCAAATATATACAAATAAATTAAACTAAATCAATCTTTCCAGCACAATCTTCTTATCAAGACAATCTGCATATTTAAAAACATTTGACATTATAAAAGGCACATACATTCTCTTTAAAAAAATCGATTGTTTTGTTCAGGTAATGCAAAGGTATTTAGAATTTATAAAGAAATTATAAATAAAAGTCCTGATTTCAAAATCAAAGCACATCAGATCTACACTGCTTTCTGAAGTCCACCAAAATCCTGCATATCATCCCACCCAATCCTTCAAGATATCCATGATGTGCATCATCCATCTCTGAAGTCTCGGATGTGTTAATATGGCGGAATGAGTCGCGTACAACTACAAACAACACAGCGAAACTCCGAAAAGGTCAAACAGAGAGCCTGAAAGCAATGGATATATAATCACCGTGTCCTGATCTTGTGTTTGATGAGCAAAACGGAAGAGTAAAATAGACACAAAAGTGTTTCGCAACTTGTAAGTTGCTCTAACCAAAATGAAACCCATTAGTTTCAAAGACACAAGGATGCATCCAATGTAATGTAAACAAACATTTGTCACACACCCACACAAACATCAGTAAAAATACACACTTATTAGGCCAAACACAAGACATAAACGCCTACCTCGCATCATCTTCACAGCATGTGTGAACTGCTGTCTTTCTCTGGTGAAGCTATACGTCAAAATCACTCACTATGGTTGACAGCTCAGTCTCACAGTTAAACTTCTGAACAGATGATGCTGTCGCAGGGTGGGAGATGACAGAGAGATTTAGGTGGTTTTCAGTCGGTAGGTGACAAAGAGAGAGAGCATTTGTGTGTGTTTCTATCCACGAGTGACAAATAGGGAGAGGGTCTGTCCCTTTCAGATTGTAAGGTACACCTCTCTCCGTTGCACACGCATGAAGTCTCTTCTAGAGAACTTTCGTGCTGTTTCTCTGTCCGTCTATAGGTGGACTCTACTTTCTCTTTCTCTTTCCATTCCAGCAGTGTGAGCAGCTCACCTCTGTAGGTTTCTCTTCATTGCATCCTGAATTTCTCACTCCATCCCTCTCATTTTCCATCAGAGCCCCCACAACTAAAAACTCAAAATAGTATCAAACCATCCTGAATAATTTCTGTTCTTCGGATTGTGCTTTTAGGGAAAAAAGGTACAAAAACTGTTACTGGGATGGTTACCTTTCGAAATGTACACCTTTAGCCTTTTTTTGGTTACAATTTATTTTAAGGTGTCCTTGTTATAATGTAATTATAACAAGGTACATAATATTAGTACCTAAATGTTACATATTACTGTTTTTTGAAAGGATACTGTGCCTCCTTTCTCTACTTGATTAAAGGACAAAGCAGCATTTAAATGGTAAAGTATTGACTTGTTGGCTATTAGCGTTCAGAAAGGATGTGATGCTGGTCTGATTGGTGGTAGAGGGTATTGGTGTAAACCAGCTGGTTAAGGTCATCATTTGATATCATTGCTACAGAATACGGCAGAAAGTTGTTATTGCTTGTCATTATGAATCATGTTCCAACCACGCTCTGCGTGTTTTCTAATCCACCTACAGTCACATTCAAATAAAGGTGGTACACTAATATGATATGAAACAAACTCACTTTTTTTCCTTTGAGGGTTTCCTAAAATTTTTATCAAGTTAATTTGACTGAGAAACTTTCTATAGAAGGACCTAAAAAGATCAAATGACCAATTGGACATTGCCACCAAGTTCAAATTTAAATGCAAAAACTAAAATTAAAGGAGATAAGGAAGGAAAGAAAGAGCATAAGACTTACACAATTCACGCTTGTTATCAAACACAAAAGCGGGAAGAGTTTTAAACAGCATCTTTTCACCAAAATACTCTCAGATCTTATCTTCATTCAGATGCACACACCCATAGCTGTGCACACCTGTGCGTGCGTGTCTATGGTAGCTTGGCTCACATTTAAACCTACAGCTTTTGTGGCTGAAGTAAAAATATATGTGGATACAGGTGCATTGTGTTTGTGTGTGTTTGGCAGATGTAATAATGCACCGCTTTGCTACACTGATACAGGCCCCACTTCCTATAACCACAATGGAGGGGTTCTCTGATATGCAAAAAACAACATGCAGAGGGGGTTAAACGAGCCACCTTTCATAGCGCGCACACACTAGAAAACTGCTATTGTGCTTGAAAAATACAACATACTTGCACAGCTACACAGAGTGAACAGAAGGAATGGTTGAGATTCTCAGTTGTTCTTACTTAGATGAGATTTCTTGTGCACTGGACTTCCTAAAGAAAGGTACAAAACAATAGTTAGGCAATAAATATGTTTTGTGTAATTATATATATTCTAAATATATTAAATAAAAACAATATTCAACATACAGTAATGGTGAAGTAGAATGAAATGTAACTAGTAAACACTGCAAATCTCTCTCTGTCTTGAAATATTGAATAAGGCCTGTCACTATATCAGACTCTATTAAAAAATAAAATCATACCACAATGTGAAAATCTGGACATCAATCCATAAATCATAATTATCAAGTAAAAAAAATTTTCTTATACGTTTATCAATAACTACAAACCATACTTTGGTCGAAATAGCTGGAGTTTACTGATTGACAGCTTAATTTATAGTAAATTAACAACCTTTTACTCCTTCAGAATTGTATTTTATTAGATTTAATTACATTTAAATTTAATTTAAATTTAGATTTAAATTTTTTGTTTACTTAATGTTCATTGCTAAAAATAACAAGTCACACAAATCAGGTTAGACATGTCTCAAATTTGTTTACAGGATAAAAAAATAAATAAAAAAGGTATTCTTTTAATAACATTTTTAGTTTAACCTATTGAAAGTTAAATGGATAGACCACACAAAAATAAAAATTCTGTCATCATTTACTTATACTTCAAATTGTTCCAAACCTTTGAGTTAGTTTCTTCCATGGAACATAAAAAAATATATATTTTTGACTTGGTTGGCAACCAAACTGTTGATGGCCGAATGGAAGAAAAATTACTATGGAATTTCATTGGGGACCAGAAACTTCAAAATATCTTATTTTGTGTTCATCTCTTTAATAATTAACATTTTTAAGCACATTTAAGAAAACTAGGGATGCACGATCATTTTTCATGGCAAATTCCGTAATGATTTTTTACATGCAAACTGGCCGATTCCGATACCGATTTCCAATATTTTTTTTTTTTATCTTTAAGCAACAAACAAGAAAGAAGGAAAGTGTGCATAAACAAGATGTTTATTTGGTATTTAATAGGCCAAACTGGCTTTTGGCTATTGAAAACAATAACCGTAACCATCTGAAATTAACATCAGTATCTGCACAGTAAGTAGCCTACATTCAATACAAACACAAATGGTACAGACATCAGCATTTAGCTTTGGTTTTTGAATTGGTTTGAAACAGAGAACTGGCCTTAAATGAAATGATTAACTGTAACCATGTGTAATTAAAGGCAATAACTGCATAGTAACAACACAATAAACACACATTCAATAAGATGTTTCTTAATCAGCATTCAGTATTTGTTTTAGTTTTTACATTTGGTTTAAAAAAAAAAAAGGTATTTACCAGTGAAAATAAATAAAAGTATGCTATGTATAAATACATTATTCCAAAATATTAAAATCAAATAATGTTGGTGCGAATAAAACAAAGATGCAAAATAAGTGTTTCATTTATTCAATTTAAAATAAATTAGGGTAATGATTCACATTTATATATTTTTACTTGAGCCATTAAATAAATAACTTATTGTCTCAAGTAAAAAAAAAATATACATGTGAATTATTACCCTAAAAATGTTTAATTGGAGGAATGAAACACTTTTTTTTCAGTGTGCTACAGCAGGTGATCTTAAAATAAATTTCAGTCTATATAATTTTAAGGTAAAATAAAAATAATCATCCTAATGCAGGACTGACGTTTACTTCTGGCTTTTCAAACGTGTATGCTAGTTCTTCTTTACAAAAAAAAAAAAAACATTTCAGTTTTGTCACAGTTTAGTCACGCGGGTACAGACAGGTACAGTACGCTCGTGCAGCTTTAGAGCGCGCAGGAAAGGGACTCTTATTTGTGCGCCAGTACACCAAAGGCTACACTTTCTTGCTATCTGTGCCTCAGACACGAAGCTCTGCATTTCCAGCTGTAAAACTGTAAAAACTGGACACTAACACATGTACACAAACACATATCACATGATGGCTTTTATAGGCATGAAAGCACAAACACTTATCATCATTCACATGTAAAGCCCCCTTTAACCCCCATCTCAGCCCACACACAAGCACAAACAGCAATCTCCGTTGTCTGACGTTTGACCACACTTTGAGAAAGTTCAGATTTGATGCTGTGTTGGCCGTTTCCGATGGGTATTTTTAGCAGTGTGTCTGTCTGAAGACACAGGGCAGGTAAGATAACCATCACTGGGAAGAAGACTTGGCCTCTCTCTCTCTTACTTTCTCTGTCTCTCTCTCACTCCGGCTGTCTCTCTCCCTCTTTGAAGGGCTTTGTGGCTTTTTGAAAAAGTCACTTTTGCTTATGTAGCGGAACACACACAAATAGGTGCCTGGCGACTTGCAGACGCACTCGGAAACAAAGACTCTCAAAGCAGCTATTTCACAACTCCGTCTCACGATTTTCCTAATAGCAAAAAAAAAAAAAAAATGACCAATGCTGTTTTCGATATATTTTTTTGGTCAGTAAAATGCTCAGTTCTGTGCATTTTCTCAAATTCAACAACAAAAATGCATGAAATTTTGAGTGTGTTTATGTTTATAGGCATAAGAGAGCAAGGACGTTCATCGTTTGATGGCAGATTGGCACCTGAATGATCAGGGTGATATAAGGCACCATGGTAACAGATCTAAATGCAGTTGGATAACCCTAAATAAACTACTTATCCATTCATTCTGGCCAACTGGCACAGCTTGACCATGTAGCTATTTACAGGACCAGAGACAACGAAATAAATATTTTGTGTTAATGTCCTTTGAAAACAAACAATCACAGTTATTCAGAACTCACTATCACTACGTGTTAAGCATTCATTAAAATAGAATTTTAAAATGTACCTCAGTGATGTATCTGACAATTTATTATTAATTTAAAGCCATCGGCATATCGGAAATACACTCTTAATAATAAAGATGCTTCACGATGCCATAGAAGAACCTTTTTGTCTAAATGGTTCCATAAAAAACCTTTAACATCTGAAGATGCTTTCTCTTTCACAAATGGTTTTTGTGGCTAAAAGAATGTTCTTCAGATTATAAAAAGAGGTGATTTTTTAAAGAGCCATTACTTTAAATGGTCCTTCTATGGCATCGCTGTGAATAACCTTTTGAAGCAACTTTATATTTAAGAGTGTAGCATGAAAATGGCCGATACCGATGGTTTATTAATTAACTGCATGGAGACAACAAGTTGCATGACTGGTGCATAATCCAACGCTTTTCTCTGGGCAAATTAATGAAATACTTGCCAAAATAAAATCTTTACAAAATACAGTTTGTCAGACGGCACAGTACGGCTATATGCAAACGTGATGCTGATGCATCAAACGAGTGAAATGCCCGCTTTCAGCTGTAAAATCATCAAAGGTCAGTCACAATGGCAATGCACCGGCATAGTTTATCCGAGGATCTGTCACGAACAGCCAAGCATTAGGCCTTAAGGTAAAATGAATGGCAGGAGATATGTATCTTTTTATACGCTACATTAAAAGGAATATATAGGCTTATACACAAAATATGTTTCACTTAAATCATTAACATATTAATAAAATGAAAGAAAAAAAAAGTGTTGAGTTTCGGATAACTGAAACACGCTCCGACGTTCATGACGGGAGGGCAGAAAGAATTTTTCTTTATTTCACAAAAGCTTTACAGTTTTGAATGATGTTTTGCTTCTATCTGTATGACAAAGACAGAGTAGAGTCCACCTATAGTTGGTGTGACCATAAATAACTGAGTAACAGTTCGGAAGACAATGCAGGAATCGGATCGTTGCCTCACACACACATACAAATTTTTGAAATCACAGCCAGTTAATTATCAAAATAAAATACAGTTAAACAAACATAAAAAGTTACACTGCTCATTTTAAATAGTACATCGTAGGCCTACAGTCGGTGCCATTCAGTGCAGCGCCTCACAGCTGATATAGCCTATATGTGAAGTATGATCTTTTACGTTGATAATGCAAGTGAACAACAAATCCTATAGTTTACATATTAAATAATAGGCTAGCATCCAGATACTTCCCAAATATGGAAACATTTGGATTCATGGAGAATGAGAGAGGTAGGCTTAAGTTTAGTTAAGCCTATTAAGTAAATTAATTTGTTTTGCCTTGACGCTTATATTTAGCCTAAATACAACTTTAGAGGATTTATTGAATAGCCTTACTGTGTTTGTAATTTTGCGTTTATTTACCATTATTTTAGCCTACATTATTTCTGAATGTAATAATAAAATGCAATGTACGGCACATTCATTTAAGCTGTTTTTCCCCTCTCAAAACACTTAAAAGAGTAGCGTTTTTTTTTATCTGAGCTGAAACACTTTTTAAAAATCTTGAAAATAAACTCTTTAATGTTTTTATTGCATTGACAGTTTTTTATTTGTTTAATACATTTGGTCTTTGGCAAATCTAGAAAAGATGATGCTGTATTGGCTTTGACTCAAGAATGATTTTTTTTGATTTTTTAGTAAATTAAAAGAAATCAATGCAAATCCTACAGGCTGCTTTATTATTATTATTATTATTATTATTGCCAAAGAAAAAGTAAAGAAAAAGTAAAAAAAAAAAAAAAAAAAAAAAAAAAAAACTATATTAACCAGTATGTTTTTTACTCAAACTGGTTTCATAGAGGAATACAGAAACATTAAAACATCATTCTGCTCAGAGTGAAGCAATCATTTTTTTATATAATTTTTAAGCACTGCTTTATACAACTGACCAATGTCGGTATCGGTAACGGCCAATACTTGTTTGGGGCAGGGCTAAATTATGAAAGACCGGTGTACGGTCTTAAAGTGACATGGCTTTTGCCGTCAATGACCTCGTTTACAAGCACGTTCTTAAGCCGATTATGCTTATTAAGATGAAAACGCACTTGGTCACGTAAACGCGATAACCCATTTTCTTTAAACGGCATAAGCATAAACCGGTCACAACAGGGTTTTTTTTTTGCCTCTTTTTACCGATTTTGGAAATGCTATAACCCGCTTTCTGTTGCCTTATTGACGTGTGCATGTGTGATAAGTGACAGAAACATATTGTAAGTGCAGATTTAATTGCATCTAGACCGAGCAAACATCTTTTAGTTAAGAAAGAAGGAAATATTTCACAAAAGCAGACTTTTCCATGACTCAGAAAATGAGAAAAATATGTGTTTTCATCTCGTGCACCAGAAATGAAAGTGGTTCATTTGGAAACATCATTCTGCTCAGAGTGAAGCAATAATTTTTTTATATAATTTTTAAGCACTGCTTTATACAACTGACCAATGTCGGTATCGGTAACGGCCAATACTTGTTTGGGGCAGGGCTAAATTATGAAAGACCGGAGTATCGATAAGTATCGTTAACCTTATCTGACGTTACTGGTTTTGCTATCGGTAAAAGGATAAATTAAGAAAGCACATACATTTGTTATTGCTATATAGACATTATTCAATTTGTAAATTCTATCTCACCAGTAGCCAGCTGTTTTTATATGCAATAATATTAAAACATTTGTCTGATGTAGATTTGCTATTCATCTATATGAAGCTAGGAGCTTCAGCACGTGCAACATGAAAGCCCTGTTTGATTATGATAGAAGAGAGAACTAAATATTCAAACATCTTCTTTGAGAGCTTGGAGATTATTCACTTAAACACAGTTCCGATGTACGGTCTTAAAGTGACATGGCTTTTGCCGTCAATGACCTCGTTTACAAGCACGTTCTTAAGCCGATTATGCTTATTAAGATGAAAACGCACTTGGTCACGTAAACGCGATAACCCATTTTCTTTAAACGGCATAAGCATAAACCGGTCACAACAGGGTTTTTTTTTTGCCTCTTTTTACCGATTTTGGAAATGCTATAACCCGCTTTCTGTTGCCTTATTGACGTGTGCATGTGTGATAAGTGACAGAAACATATTGTAAGTGCAGATTTAATTGCATCTAGACTGAGCAAACATCTTTTAGTTAAGAAAGAAGGAAATATTTCACAAAAGCAGACTTTTCCATGACTCAGAAAATGAGAAAAATATGTGTTTTCATCTCGTGCACCAGAAATGAAAGTGGTTCAGTCACAATGCTGCATTTATAATTGTATGAGAGAATAATATATGAGCTGTAAGTTTCCCGACATGTTGCAAACTGTATTTAACATCACAACTGACAAATGTATGGTATACTCTCATTCAGATATGCAAATTATTATATTTTTTACTGTATCTTAAAAGTACTAAAAACACTGGGGCATTTACAAATTGATGTTTTATATTCATTTAATCAAATATTTATTTTACATTTCATAATATAAAGCATTGCCAATTCAGCTTTTAATTCATCATAATATCAATATATTTTAAGTAAGTTATTTCTGTTTTGTTGTAGTGTGTCAGTACTAAATATCAGTTTACATTTCCAAACATTATTTTTGCCATTGATTGTAATAATGCAGTGAGATTTTTCTTTGCCCAAGGAGTCTGACAGCAGCCAGTGCTCCACACAGACATCTGATCTCACCATCATTTAGTCTGTGTGGAATAACATGAAGACACAGAAAAAACTGAGACAGACTCAATCCAGAAGAACTGTGCCAATGTCTCCAAGACACTTCAAGAAATCGATAAGCAGTATCGGTAATAGTAGTAATACAGTTAAAACCTTAACGATACCCATCCCTACCTGTCAGGTCACAGTTAGAATATATATAATAAGTAATTTGCTTTCCTACACATTTAATAGGTCTACGAAAAGGGACCATACTAAATTTGTCCAGTTCAACAGTATTTTTTTCCCCTCAAAGTCACATGATTTTGTAATTGCATTTGATTTCTTTGCAGATAAAAACAAGTTAATTATATTTGTTAAGTATAGTAATATATTGAACCAAAACAACAATTTTCTCAAGTAAACATTGCTCTTTAAATCTGTAAATATACTCCAAGTTTTAATGCGCAGTAGTGTTGGGCTGTCATGATTCTGCCTTCATGTCCTGACTTTTCTCTAGTCTTGAGGCAGGATCAGACCCGTGTTTTGTGTACTAGCACATGGCCTTGTCTTTGGGCCATGTGCTTGTGTTGTCTCGTTCCCTTGCCACGCCCCCCTTGTTATCCTAGTCTTGTGGTGTGATTGCCTTATCTGTGCCACCTGTTGTTTCTTAATTAGTTCCCCTATTTAGATCCCCTAGTGTGCTCTGTCTTTTGTCGGTTCATTGTACCTCATATGTGTTCCATTGAGATTGTTCCTACATGTGATTGTTCCTACATGTGATTGTTCCTACATGTGATTGTTCCTACATGTGATTGTTCCTACATGTGATTGTTCCTACATGTGATTGTTCCTACATGTGATTGTTCCTACATGTGATTGTTCCTACATGTGATTGTTCCTACATGTGATTGTTCCTACATGTGATTGTTAAAACATCATTCTGCTCAGAGGTTTTCGTGGGAGTCTGCCTCGGAATCGTCGGCGTCGGAGTCAGCCCTGCCAGAGACCGAACTCCCCCAACCCGTCTCTGACCCAGCGGTGACCTCTGCACCACGGCCAAGGAGGAAGAGGAGGAAGAAGGGGTCTTCCGGTCCTGCGACTTTGTCTCCTCCTGCAGCGGTGAGCATGCCCGAGCCAGCAGCGGAGAGCGCTGGCATGCCCGAGCCAGCAGCGGAGAGCGCTGGCGTGCCCGAGCCAGCAGCGGAGACCCTTGACCCCGAGCCTGCGACTAGGAGAACTCTTACCAAGTCCGCAGTCGTGAGGGCGAAGGAGAGAGCCGCGGCCGACTCTGCAGCTGAAGCATTGCTTCAGTCTGTTTCATCTCGTAAGGAGATGCCCGTTGTGATTGCTGCCAGAACTTTGTCTGATTATTTGTCTCGTCTTGTCCAGATCCTTCAAGTCCCTACCAGTCCTGTCTTGTCCCCAGACCCTGTCCCCAGAGATCCCGAGCCAGCCGAAGTTAACGCAGTTCCTGACCCAGTTTCTGTCCCCACTGATGTTGTCCCGTGTCCCGCTGATGTTATGTGTCCCGTTGCTGTCTCCCCGTGTCCAGTAGATGTTGTCGAGTGTCCAGTTGTCTCCCCGTGTCCTGTTGTCCCCCCGTGTCCAGTAAATGTTGTCTCCCCGTGTCCAGCTGTCTCCCCGTGTCCAGTAGATGTCGTTGAGTGTCCAGCTGTCTCCCCGTGTCCAGTAAATGTCGTCCCATGTCCTGCGTCTTCCCTTGTCATGTCCCCTGTCAGTTGTTCTGTGACCACTCCCCGCCCTAGACCACCCAGACCGGCCCGAACCCCCCGTCGTCAGCCTTCGTCCCGTCCTTCTAAGACTCCTGTCCCACCCTCCCACCCTGAGCCTTCCCCCATGAGCTTTGTGGTCCCGCCTCCTCCCCTTCCCTGTTTGTTTTTTTTTATTTGCCACCCTAATCCTGTCGTAGTGTTTTCATGTTTGCCTTTGTTGTTATTTGTCATGTCTTGTTGGTTTTTGTCTCTGTCCCAGTCTGTCTTGTCCCGCGTTTGATGTTCCCTTGAGGAGCGTCTGGAAGCCGCTCCTTAAGGGAGGGGTTCTGTCATGATTCTGCCTTCATGTCCTGACTTTTCTCTAGTATTGAGGCAGGATCATGACAGACCCGTGTTTTGTGTACTAGCACATGGCCTTGTGTTCAAAATGTTCAAACTTTTGACTACTTTCTTTAATAACTACATAACACAATACTTCTACTATTACTTTCAGTACTTGAGTAGTAAATTTTAAAATAGACTACTTGCAATACTTAAGTACAAAAAATGTTGAATACTTTAGTACTTCTACTTAAGTGTGGTGCTTAAAGAGCACTTCTACTTCTACTCAAGTCACTTTTTTGATAGAGCACTTGTACTTTTACTCAAGTATGGGTCTCTAGTACTTTATACATCTCTGTTTATAGTTAGTATTTAGAGTCCTTGTTTATCTTGTCAGCCCAGTCCTGTTTAGTTATTTAGTCTTTACCTTACTCAGTGTTTTCCCCCTCGTGGGTTTTGTTTTCCCCTTTTTGTAAATAAACCCTTCGTGTTGAGAATCCTGTCTGCACTTTAGTTCCTCCTTTGCCAAACCCTGACATGGGCGATATGGTCATTTTTCAAATTGTCATATCATCAGTCCATGAGATCGATGATACACGATATTATCGTGCATGGGTGGAGCCAGAGAGGGACTCCGTTCTTGTCTGATGTGTCAGATGGGTGAGAGAGAGCCTATGGAATCAATAATCGAAAAAATATACTTTAAAACATACTGATTTAACTAACGTTAAATATAAAAATAGTGTATTTAAAAGAACTAGTTCATGTATAGTCAGACACAACTGTCATATCTGCGCATGGAAGTTATCAGTCTAAATGCTCTGCAAAATCAGTCAACGGTGATAATCGATAGTAGATTTATTTCAAAATCCAACAGTTTAACACTAATATTGGACATAAATGAACATGTTAAATATAAAGGATTCAAAACAGGTAAGTTCATATATTTGGAGTAAAGCTGAATTGAACTGATGCATCGGTCATACAGAGCTCTGGACCGCATGCCTCATGACGAGCTCGACGCATCGCCACAGAAACCAGAATGAGATGCATTCTAACATAACTGGGGCATTAAACTAAATAAGTGATGTCAAAACTATGTATTGTGCATGCATCACATTATAGTGCAGAGTGAATGAAAATAATAACAAGGGGGCAGAGCGAACTTACCATCCATAGTGGTTCTCACGAAGTCCTTCTACGTCATCACCACATAGTGTGCATTATAAGTTAAGTGATCAGTCTTTAAGAGAAGGACTATGTGAGAACCACTATGGATGATAAGTTCGCTCTGCCACCCTGTTATTATTTTGTCTTTATTTGTAATGCCAAGAAAGGTGTGGGACACCAACTTCTTGTTTTTTATCTCTTTCATTTCTTAACTAATTATCCAAGTCAAAGTGTTACAACTTCACTGAATACAGGCTCTAATCCTCTATTGCGCATGCTGAAGTGAAATAGCTGGGCAGTTTGATAGCCGAATTATAATAGGCCACCTAATAAAATAATAATAGTTATTATTATAATCTAATACATTAATAGGAGAATGAGCCTAATATCTTCTTGATTATCGTATGAAATCTGAAGAAGAAATCTAAATGTCAATATCTCTGACTATCATCGATACATGATTCTATCGCTATCGGCACAACCCTAATACACAGATCTATTTTGACATGTCAGAATTGTTGTCCCATTCATTGCTACGATGATCAGTGTGTCACACAGGATTTGCCCGCATGCAATACTAGTCGTTGAACTCGAGCAGAACAAAAACGTCCACTTTGATAGGTATGAAATGGATTCTTAACTAAACACATCTGATTGGCGACTGTATTCATGCTCTTGACATTAATGTCTGTGATGTTTGAAAGCAGCAGCTACTGTTACATTTTTTTTAGTTTCAGTATCAACTTGGGACTTTCAACAACACTAGCCCTGGTAAAAGATTCCCATCAAACTTTAGAATAATTAAAGAAATTCCAGTGTCAACCTCTCAAGGCTTTCCCAAAGAGTAAATGGCCGGAAACAAAGAAATGGTCACACAAAACGAATGTGTATGTCCATGCACTTGTACAGATGTTTTCTTAAACTTTCACATGAAGCACAGGTTGTGGTAATCTACTCAACCACCTGGATGATGCAATGGCACCGTAAATGCCCTAGAAAAGGCAGAGTGTCCCCATTACTATTAGTACCCACATAGACCGCAGAGACCTTGCTCACTTCTCTAGTCTCTTCTTCTGCGACCTGTATCTATGATGTGTCCAAGCCTCTTACGACATGAATCTGTATAGTATGAACCAAATTAAGGCACAAGTACCTTGATCATCGTTGTTTGTCACCACAGCTGATCATCATTCATTTTGTTTATAGTGCATCTTACTTAAGTGTAATAAATAGTATAGCAATGCTGAAACATGAGGTCGTCCTAAGTCTAATGACTTAACAGACTGAAAAAGACAAGAAAATATTTTTTTTAAAAAGTACAGTGAGGAGCCGGTGTGCATTCAGGGAAGTTCTATAAGCAGCAACTTTAAGCATACTGTATTTTTGGGCAGCTCTGAAAACTGCCAGCTCTCTGGGCAGCAAAACAAGAAGTCAACTATCCAGGTACTAACCAGGCTTAACCCTGCTTAGCTTCAGTGGGTAACTAGGCAAGGAACATGAACTGCAGTTGTCCTCTGTTTTTGAGGTGTCTGAAGTGTCTGAGGAGCCCTGTGGCTAAACAAGGGAAATCAACAAGTCAACAACATCTTATAACAATAAAAAACTGACCCATCCTGCAAGACTAACTTCTAAAAAGTGCTTTGAACTCATCTAGCTGTGAATGAAGATGAATCTACTATACATAAATAGCTTGTAAAGATACAACACAGAGCATCAAAGTTATTTCAGTTTTCATCTGAAAACCATTGACATTATCATGAGTCTCAAGATTAGCCTCATCTATGTAGATTCATAAACCGCTAAAAGGTAAAACATGCCATATTGTCGTTGAGTGTTTCAATACTCTGTGGTTTCCATCTGTTTCTCTGTTCTGTTCTTTCTCACTCCCACCTGTATAAAATCTCCCCCGTGTTTTGTCAAATGTCACACTCTGCCTTCGTAAACACCGTTTTCACAAATCATCTTGTGTAGAAACTGTGAAAAAGTGTTGCAATGTGTGTGAGAGAGGTTTGTGTGTGTGAAAGCAG
This sequence comes from Carassius auratus, assembly GCF_003368295.1. Lineage (NCBI taxonomy): Eukaryota > Metazoa > Chordata > Actinopteri > Cypriniformes > Cyprinidae > Carassius > Carassius auratus. The sequence goes on from NC_039258.1 coordinate 14,375,632, forward strand.
GTAATCTGTGTGGTGGGGTTGTGGGGGTATAAGCTTTTGGATCTCAAATTAGCCAATCGGCTTCTGAAAATAGATCAGGAATCCAAAGACACTCACTAAACACTAATCTTTCCTTTAATCCAGATTATGTCCATTCTTACCACACACAGAAGTATTTCTGGCAAGGTGATATGAGTGTAAATTAGAGAGAATCAGAGAATCAGAGAGAAAAAGCAAAATAAATAGTGAAAGAAAACACTGACGTAATAACACAGATATATCTAAGCGGTAAACATTAGAAGAGTCTGAACAAGATTTCTGCATTCAGGAGTGGAAAATTGTGGATGTGATATAAAAAACTAATGGACTACAGGTGGTTTAACCCTCAGTGATAACGTTTACACACACAGCCAAATTCTGCTCATGAAAGCAGACTACTTTGCTTTTTCATCAGACTCACTACAATTAAAACATTAAGAAAATGTCCAGGGACCAATAGAGTGATTATTTGATGACTCTACTGTGTAAAAAAGATAGATATGAAAATAAAATAAAATGAAAGAGATGCAAAATACATCTGGTGATGTACATTTACCAGCAGGGTTCACAGTGTTAAGGTTAGGAATAGAACCAAGAATTTTACAACCGCATGCTTTAGAATATTTTTAAGCTCCATAAAGAAATGAAAATTCTATTATCATTTACTCACCCTCATGACATTCTAAACGTGTGACTTCACATCCTCTGTGGAGCATAACAGAAGATATTTTGAAGAATGCTGGAAAACATACAGTTTTGGTTCCCACTGTATGCAAAATACCCCACTGAGACATTTCTCAAAATATCTTCTTTCCACAAAAACAAAAAAGTCATGCAGGTTTGGAATGACGTTGTGCTGAGTAAATGATGTCAGAATGTTCATTTTCATGAGAACTATCCCTTATTTAGGAGATTGTTTAGATGCTACTTTGTAGCTTCTTCAGACCACCAAATTTGTTCTACATATCATTCATTAACAGGAGAAAAATAAATGTGACCTTTAAAGGAATGGCAGTGATATGGGGTTAATACCAAAGATATAAAATTCAACAATAATTTTCAAACAAATTGTTATTTGGAGGTAAAGTTGTTTAGAATTTAACAGTGAGAAATCTGTTCTAGATGAATAAACCCCAGGTTATGCATTGCAGATATAAATCCTTTGGCTGGATTTGGCATAATCCTTTGGCATATTTTAGAGCACAGTGTGGGTAATTCTGTCATGTTTACCAGTTTTAAATTGCTGGAGTTAAAAACTGTATATAACTTGGCTATTCTGTCACAATAATCTCATGTTAACACATAATGTAACTATTATTTTGAAACAATGTTTATTAATGTAATTCCAAATTCTTGTCATATATCGTTCCATTGTAGAGGCATTTATATGGGTTTCCTTCACTGAAGAAAGAACAGAAACTACTGTCTTAATCCATAGACTTCTACTGAACCTGGAACATTATTTTAAGGAACCCAGGAGGTCTTTACCTATATTGTGAAGAAGCTGCAATAAATCTCCAATGAGCATTTAACCAATTTAAGAACAAAAAAATGTTTTTGGATAAGAGGCTTGAAAGAAACTTTGATTTTAAAAGTGTAAGGGTCTGTTGCTGAAAATATAATGATGCTGATAAGCACTTGCATGTGCACAGGTGAACACAGGTATGAGATGTTGACTCAGAATGGGAAAGTTAAGTTTATGATATACACAAGAGATGTGAGGTTCAAGTACACAGGTGCAAGTGGGAGCTCATCAAAGAACAGAAGGAGACAGATCAGAACAGAAAGTTCAAAACAGAGGGAAAGTGTGTTTAGATGATACAGTGAGAAGAGCAGAAAAGGAGTGTCAGATAAGGGAAGTGTGAGAATAAATGGGGATAAATGTGTTTAGAAAGAGGGCTGTATGAAGAGAGAGTGACGGCGATAAGACAGAACAGAGATGCATTGCAAGAAGGCGGGAGGCAGTGTTGTAGTCGAGACCAGCTCATTCGAGTCCGAGTCCAGATCGAGTCCAGAGAGGGTCGAGTCCGAGTCAAGACCGAGTTCAGAAAGGGTCGAGTACGAGTCAAGACCGAGTTCAGAAAGGGTCGAGTCCGAGTCAACACCGAGACCAGAGAGATTGGGTCTGAGACAAGACTTAAAGAAATCTTCAAGAGTATGTCAAATGTTTGGTGGAAACAATAAAGGTTAAAAGGGCCACATAGTATGTGGTGTAAAGGTAATTTTATTAGTATTATGAAGTGTTACTTGTCAATATTAAGTGCTCATTTTCACATAACATCGTTGTACCACTATACACATCCATATAACCTTTCTAGTACACATAATATTACTGTACGACTCTATATTGTAATTCTACATAACACTTCTAGTACAAGTAACATTACTGTACCACTATACCTGTAAATGTTCAACTGTAACAGCTTTTACATAACTTTTAACCTTGAAGCTTAACTAATGACTGCTAATATCCTTACAATGTATTGGATTATGTGCACTTTAGATGTTGTGAAGATTACAGATGGGCATAATTACTTTTCAAAAAAATAAGTGAGGAGACCATCCAGCTACCCAACCACGCACGATGTGGTCTCATGATCAATCCACCCCAACTAAAAACTCTCTCTACTGGCGCAGAGGAAGCGGGGACTGACAACAGTTACCATTTTATCACTTTCTGTAACAGCAACGGATAATCTAATGCTAATTTCCCTGGATGGTGCGTTTTAATGCAGGGTAAAATACACACTAGTCGAAGTTTTTTTAGTTATGGAGGGCATACACACAAGAGCCGAGTGACTGTCCAGGAAAATTTCATCCAAAAGTGTGTATGTGCCAGGGGAAGAAAGCTGGCTCAAATGCAATATAAGTTCAATGCATTCTGTCAGACATTGTTTTTGAGGGGGAGATGTTTAGTGTTGAGACTGTCAGTCTGTGTCTGTATTCATTATATAATTTAATTAAACAATATTTGTTTTTTTCTGTGACCATTTTGTCCTACTTTGTAAAAATAACACAGTTGAGAGAAATAATGTAGCAATGTGGCTTTCTGGAAAGCGGGATCACTACAGGCGGATGGCAGGAGGGTAACTTAAGCCCGGTGACACACTGGCTGCGTGGCGTCTCTACTGCGTGCCAGAAGCGTGGTGGCTGCTTCGCGTTTTCTGTGTCTTTACACACCAGAAGCGTGCCTGCACGCGGCGCTTGGCGCGCTGCTGCGGCTGTAGGTGACATAGAGAGAGGCCGCCAAAAAAACAGGCTCTTGTCTTCATGACAACAATATCAAATTTATTTTTTTATTTTTTTACACACCTACTGATAAGAGACCGTCAACAGTATTGACGGCAAAATAGAGTATGTTTGACAGGTGCAATATTTGAAAATCGATCATTATTAATTTATTTTTAAAATTACATTTATATCTGAATTTATGTCAACCTATAGACTTTCAAATATCAAAATGTCATGAATTAATATGTATTTGTGTACAAAATGACATATAAACATATTTTCCTAGTATATTTTGCCTGGAAACGCTTCCAACATGCACGCGTGTCGCGTGAAAAATAGGCGTCGGTTCTATTTCTAGCATGCACGGGTTTTCCGCGCGTCTCACGCAGGCAGTCTGCAAGATCTAACCTGTTAACATGGGAGCCGAATTAAAAACAGACACGCCACGCAGCTGAGACGCTTGCGCCACACATCCAGTGTGTCGCTGGCCTAACGTCTCACGTCAAAAGAAAATCACCAGTCATTGGATGTGTCAATCATACATCAATTTAAATAAACATTAACATACAGTAATAATCATGAAATATTGTGATTGGGACTCGAGTGGACTCGGGCATAAGTCCGATTCCTAATATGTTCGAGTCCGAGTCAATACCGAGTCAAAATGCACACGAGTCCATGACAAGACCGAGACCATTAAAATACGGTCTCGAGACCGAGTCCAAGACCGAGTCCGAGTCTCGAGTACTCAACACTGGCGGGAGGTTATGACACAGGGCTTATACTTTCTTAATATATGGATTATATGTGTTTCTGTTTGTTACAAATTAGTATTGTCAAAAGACCCGGTACTTCGGTACCAAGTCGGTACAAAAAAAATGTAAATGTGACGGTACCAGGTTTCTTTAAGTACCGGTAGTACCGAGGTACCGTTCAAACCCGGTTCATGACGCACACAGCGCTATGATTTCCGCGAAGCAGAAAACGAGGACGGAATCTCAAAATCAATTCATGAAAATGAAACTATGAAAATATGGACAGTCACGGAATTTGTCAAAGTTAGCATAAATCAAATCATATCTCCATATGGACCAATATCGCTAAATGTTAAGCCACAAAAGTTGTTTGAAATATGTATCCTGCATGTTCTGTGCGTCTCTGTGTGAATGATCGAATGGCAGAGACGTGCGGGTTTGTTTACTACATAGACTGAAGCACGTGACGCTTGCATTAATTGGCTGGCGTTCATCTATTACCGTCCCTGTTCTCATTTCAGCAAATCAGTTTGACTGAATGCATACAACGTGATTAATATTCATGAACCCAACAGCTCATCAATCCATAGTGCATTGTATATTGTTAATATGGTAGTAGAATTAGTCGCAGTATTATCTTTTAATAATAATTCATATGATATACTACTATTTTATTTATTTTTTTACAGAAACCTTCAATGACCAAAAATATCTTAAGCATCACCACCAGTCTTAAGTTCAGGTAAAATGACAAATATGCATTCATTAAAAGTTCATTTTTACATAAAGGCATTGTGCTACTAAATATTACTATTATTTAGTAAAATGTATGTGATACTGCTACTACTGTTGAAAAAATTAATAAAACGTATTTTTTTAAAGAAATAAATCACTAAATATTTCTTCCATGTTTTAATTTTAATATCAAATCTCCTTTATTTACTAAAAATAAAATGTGTTTAAATTTCATAAATTAAAAGACAAATTAAATTTGGGTGAAATTTGTTTGCTGTTTTTCATAATTATATAACTTGTAGAAAAACTTTAAACACAATTGTAAATAAGTATAAAGAATGGCATTGGATTTAGTTTTAGTGATAAAAAGTTTTTTAATTTTAATATAATTTTTTTTTAATTAGAATATTCTTGTGTTTTGCTTTGGTACCGAATTGGTACCGAGAACTGTGGATTTTCACTGGTATCGGTACCGAATACTGAAATTTTGGTACCATGACAACACTAGTTACAATGTATAAGAAGTCCTACGTGTACTGTTTGTGTAAGCATTGTTTGAAAAGACAATTAAAAAAAAAAAAACATTACAAATACTGTTATATGAAATACAACTCTGAGCAAACTAATCTTGCAAAATTCAATATATTAAAGTGCAACAACCTTTCATGCATTTAGACTAAATAATGACATCAAAAACAACTGAAATTGTTTTAAATTGAATTAAATAATCCACGTTCTATGTAAAGTTTTGCCTGAACACATATTGCATAAAAAAGGGTTAATGGTTAACAAGCTACACATCATGCGTTAACTTCCAGTTTACACAGAATAAGGTCACTGAACAAACTGATCTCAGCGAAAAAATGCCGTAAGAGTGAAATAGCCAAGAGTTCAACTTCAGATAACCCAATACACCAGTTTCCAATTAAAGCAATACTCTTTCAGTTGAATAAGACCCTAAAGAGACCTATTGGGTTGCAAGATCCTAATAAGACACCCTTGAGGGAATTTCATTTCAGTAACTAAAGTATAGTCTTATCTCTGTGCTACTTGGTCAATGGGTATCACTTTCCATTCTCTTTTTTTTTCCTTTTATTTCCCTGACTTTTTGTTCCTTCCCTGTCTCTGAGAAACAATCAGCCACACAATTAATAATATCCACATATATTATGGAGATATAGCCTAACTTAAATATAATTACAAAAAATGTGCTCACTTTTATGTACTTTACAAATATATATAATAATATCCACATATATTATGTAGATATAGCCTAACTTAAATATAATTACAAAAAATTTGCTCACTTTTATGTACTTTACAAATATATATATATTAAAAGTATTAACGCATTTAATGCACTTGCCCCGTCTCAAACCTATGTGCCATTTCATACAGTCGATTGATGACTAATATGAGGCAGAGCCACAACTTACTGTGTGATGGAGCCTAGAGAATGTCCCTACAATACAAGATATGGGACAAAACACCCGTTTGAGATTGTATCTCATATTTACATCACATAGTTAAGAAAAATCACACGAGAAGTGGGCTATGTGCAATATCACACGAGTGCAAATGTAATGCTCCTCTTATACAACAGTTCATTAAGAAGTTAATATTACATTTGACTTGAAGGTGTATTTAAAGGGATAGTTCACCCCAAAATAAAATCTGTCAATATTTACTCACTCTCATAAGGGTGAGTAAATGATGACAGAATTTTAATTCTTTAGTGGACACCTTAAAATGCCACCGAACCAACTAGGACTCATCATTTGGACTTATCTGTTAAGTTTGTGTCGGATTCAGGATGGTCCCAACCTGATTGCCCCCTCTCCCTCACACACTTTCCCCTCACTTCTCCTGCATGTATCACCCCTCCCTCCACCCCTCTCTCCATCTCCCGCTCACATGCATCCTGCCGGAAAGTAGAAGAAAAGAAGAGGGTCTTACTGAGGGTTCGAGAGCCGATACATCCCATGGTTTATTCACAAAGGCCCTGGGTACAAGCAAGGAAGTGCTAGCCTTTCACTATACATTCTCTCATATCTTTCTCTTTTCTGGCTGCTGATTCTCTCCATTTATGTTGTTCCCTCCCTCTCTTTCTCTCTCTCTCTCTCTCTCTCTCTCTCTCACTCTCCCTCCATCTCTTTCTCTATTGCTGTGTTTCCTCCGAAATTACCTGGAACATTTGTACCAGGAACTTTTTTCCCCAGGAACTTTTTTCCCCCCAGACCTGTGCTTTATGTGTTTCCACCACGGTGTAAAGTACCGGGAAGATTAGGCAAATAGACTGGTGACGTAGGTCTGCCTTATTTCTCAATACTATAATACACTGATTTTGGACTTGCATCCTCGGTAGTTCAGACTTTGCGCATTCGACTCGGGAGTGTGATGTCGCGATGATGCAAATCTGGTAAATCTGCCAACAGCAGCATACTTGATAACATCAGGCAGCTTACCTCGGCTACTGCTATTTTCCTCACTGTACATTAACAATAAAACTAAATAGGATATCAAATACCACTACCTCCTTTCATTTTCATTTAAACATAATAACAGCTGCAGAAATGTTCAGGGATATGTGTATATATACCGCCATTACAATGAAACAAAATATTATATAAATTTGCCTTTTTTATTTTCATTTTAACATATAGATTAATTGAATACAGACCAAAGATAACCTGTTAGATTTACCCAAAACAAATGATATCTTATGTTTAACCACTAAAGAGACATCAGAGCCAGCATCTCCGAGATCGGCAAATTTTTTTTTAAAATAGTCTTTTTCAATAAACCACAGATTTGAGTTTTAAACAACTGCCGCGTTTCCACCGCAGGCACTTTACCCAGGAACTAGGGACTTTGGCCTGGTACTCGATGTATTTCCACTGCAGGAACCAGGAAATAAATAAGGTTCCGGGTAAAAAAATGCCCCTCAGAAAGTCCCTGCTGGCAAAGTTCTGGAACTTTCGGGGGCGGCACTTGGGCGCTAAACATCCTGATTGGTTGAGTTCACGCAGCATTGGTTGAGTTCCTGCGGTTGAAACGGGGCATATCTCTCCTGCTCCCTCTCTCTCTCTGTGCAGTCAGGGTGTCTTACCTCTTAGCCTACGAGTCAGTGTGTTAGAAATAAGCTCTTATCATAACACTGATTTAGTTATATTCACAAATGCTTTGCTTTCCGTTTTTCTCATGTATAATACATGCATGGGGCTGTTTCTCTATGTATTCGTCATAAACTCATGGAGAATTTTAAAGGTCCCGTTCTTCGTGATCCCGTGTTTTAAACTTTAGTTAGTATGTAATGTTGTTGTTAGAGTATAAATAATATCTGTAAAATTATAAAGCTCAAAGTTCAATGCCGAGTGTGATATTTTATTTAACAGAATTCGCCTACAAAAAATTACCCGTTTAGACTACATTCCTCTAGTTCCTGCGTTTGTGTTTGTCGCCATGTCATTGAAACGCTGTTATCTTCATTTCGGAGTCCAATCACCATTTGTTTGGCCTTCTCAGGGACGCTGTACTTGGAGATTAATTACAATTTATGTTTAACTCGGTTCCCGACAATTATAATCCACATGTAAAAGTATGTGCAGCACATTTTGCTGAGGACAACTTCTTCAATCTCAATCAGTTTAATGCCGGATTCGCACAAAGATTATTCTTGAAAGATGGAGCAGTTCCCTCTTTGTCTGGAGAAGGCGTTGTTTATGGACCACAACCAGTAAGTGTATTTTATTATTGTGTTTAACAGTTTCTGTAACTTATTACACAAAGGGCAATGCTGTTTAGCATTGTTAACTAGATGTTAGGGCTGTGAAAAAAAATTGAATGCGACTTTCACGCGCATCTCATCAGTAAAAACGCTCCTGTGATTATAAGAACATCTCCAGCACATGCTCCTGCCCACTTACTTCTCAAAACCCAATCGCGTTTCCAGGAGGGCAGCAGGCGCTAAGCTGGTGTCGAATCACAACACAGTAACCGCTGGCACAATCAGAACTCGTAACATATTTCTGAAGGAGGGACTTTATAGAACAAGGAAGTCATACAGATAGGTGTATTGTATGAAAAATACGGTGTTTTTTTTTTACACGCGAAACATGAACACGTGTTATATTGCACACTGTAAACACAATCAAAGCTTCAAAAAAGCTTGAAAACGGGACCTTTACAAAGAAACAAAATGAGATATGAGGTAGAAGAGAGTAAGAGAAAGGGGCAAAGGAGAGTTGAGGGAGGGAGCTGAGGCACATCATCATATTAATTAATAAACACATCATGTAATTAATTAGATTAAAAATTATAATCACTTACCACCCCTAATATATATATATGTATGCATGTATATAGCATTTAAATAACAAGTAAAGAACATTTTAATAATCGAAAGAAATTTTTTGCACTTTAAAGAACATTTTGGAATGATTCCATCAATGTTAAAGGTTCTTAATGGAATCTATGATTCCAAAAGAAGACATTTACTGTTTTAAGAATGTAGACAGAATTTTTCAAACTTTACAAAGTGTTTTTCAAACTTCCAAACACTGCACGTTCAAAAAGAACAGACGAGTGAATGCAGCTGGATCAGAGGGAGAAGTCACAGAGTTGTGGTTTCGCTGGCTCGCGTGGCACAGGCTTGGCACAAGCGCTGTGGGTTAGTGTAGGACTGCTGGCGCACAGACAGGCACTTCTGTCACATAAGGGGTGTATTTTTAGAGTGCCACTATCATATCCATGACTAAATGTGTTTTCGAGTTTGTCCCACGTCTCACAAGTGTGTAAAACTCTCTCTCTCTCTCTCTCTCTCTCTCTCTCTCTCTCACACACACACACACACACACACACACACACACACACACACACACACACAGTATGAGATCATTTGGCACTAATGCAGCATGTAGGTATGTAATGGGTTAATGAAGGACACGCTTACCTCTTTTACTCTGAGTGCTGTCATGGATCGGGTCCGGTGATGCAGGCTCATCATTTTCCATTACTTTCCAGTCAAAACTCTGTCCGCCAAAACACCTCTTTACCGAATAGAATTTGTGGTTAGTTGTAAATAAATTAAATTAATTAATCTAAAAACCAACTTAAGATAACTAAAACAAAAGGAAAATGACAACTACTGACACTTTAACGACCGGGACGCCGCAAACGTTTTAAAAAGCACATCGCCATCTTCAATTATTCCCTAAAAGTTGGCCGCGTTTGGTCAATAAACAAACAAGGTTTATGTCAACACGTTTCTCCCCTCGGCTGTCGTTTGAAAGTAACTAACGTGCGTGACTGACATTTCAAAGGGAAAGACTAATCGTTCAGCGGTCGTGGAGAGAGTTGGAGGAAGAGAGAAACGGACAGACACTTGTTGGATAAATCGACCGAGTGGCCTCCGGCTCGCGCCGCGCTCGCGCGGTCCTGTCCCGAGCCAGCACGGTGTTATGTCATCAATCATTATGTAATAGGCGCGGGAAGCGAGAGAGTAATGCTTTTAACGGGGGCTGAAGAGCAGTTTATGAGGCTTTTTGTCCAGTCCACTTTTATGTTATATGCATTATTTAAATGTATAATAACATTACATTACACTACAAGACACATTTATCATTATTATTATTATTATTTTATTATTATTTTGCTAAAAAAAAAAAAAGTAAATAAATAAATCTGTTCTGATGTAATTCTATATTTAGAAACCTAGCTATCAAACTAGTAACTGGATAAAATGTTTAAATGTTTAAACGTTGTAGTGTAACTCTATTATCTATCGCTCAGGTTTTTAATATGTCTTTTTTCTTTTATAAAGAGAGGTGTTTCACTGGGTTAATGCTCATTAATGCTCATGTGTTATGTAATGTCAATTCAGCACTGACTGAACTGTCACCGGATGACAGGAGGTGACTACACTCTCAAAAATAAAAGTTTTTATTGGTATCAGTGGTTCTATGAAGAACCTTGAACATCCATGGAACCTTTCAAAGGCAAAAAAAGATTCTTTCTAGTTGAAAAAGGTTCTTAAGATTTAAAAAAAAAAATGTTCTTCAAAGTGGTTCTTTTAGGTACTGTTCACTGAAAGGTTCTTTTGGGAACCAAAAATGATTGTTCTGGCATCACCCTTTTGGAACCTTTATTTATCCACACACACTATAATGCATTCCACCAGTAAATATTGATGACATTATATCAATGTACACCTTAATCTTTGTCCACTTAATGTATTTAATTGGTTAAGGGCATAGAAATATACAGTACATCAGACAAGTTGATGGTAGCCATTGAGTTCCATAGTACATTTTTCCAGATTTTGGAAGTCAATATAGTCAACTGACTGGTTGCCAAAATTCCAAAATGTCTTATTTTGTGTTGAACAGAAGAGAGAAATTCATACTGGTTTGCAACATCTTAGGATGAGTAAATAATGACTTTTTGGGAAGTTCTATCCCTTTAGGTCTAAATTATACCAATGTCTGTTGCAGACTTAAGTGGTCCTCCAGCAGACAGCTGGTTATTTCTTGTTATATTTATTACATTCTTAAAAATAAAGGTGATTCACGACGTCATAGAAGAACCTTTTTGTCTAAATGGTTCCATTTAAGAACATTTAACATCTGAAGAACCTTTCTGTTTCACAAAAGGTTCTTTTTGGTGAAAGAAGGTTCTTCAGATTATAAAAAGGTAAGAAAGAGATGGTTCTATAAAGAACCTTTGACTGAATGATTCTTTGTGGAACCAAAAATGGTTCTTCTAGGGCATCGCTTATAAAGCACCTTTATTTTTTATTACGTTTCTAATTATTAACAGTATAAAATGCCGGCATGTCTCGGCAATGTCAATGTTAAGGCTAACTGCCAGTAAAATGGATCTCAGCAGAGGCAATGGTGAGATGATGGAAATGGCATTTTGGTCAGACCCAGGTTTGAACGTTAACACCACACATGGAAAGAGCTATGTTGAAGTGTTCCCACAGAAGCCATCACGCAAAGCCCACTTGACCAGACACTCAACACCTCTCCATAGATAGAAACCCACCTCAGACTGTGTCCTACATACATATGCGAGAGGCCTGTGGGAGACTGCAGGGGCCACCACAGAGATGCAGGTCTAGATGTTTCTTTCTATCTATCTAAGTCAGATTTCTATGAGGATAACAAGGCGACGAGATAACATTTATACATATATTTTTATCTGTAAAGCTCCAGCTTCACATGCCCATGAGTTGTAGCAAGGCATATGAAGTCACACTGCACCGCATGACAGTATTTACACAGAGATGCTGAGTTTAAAGTCTCCACATATGATTGTACACACCTCTGATGTGGACAATGTGTCATTCATTACCGTAACCCTGCGGTGTCAGTCAGTTCTCTTTACTGGAATATATGCAGAATGTGAAACTCAGACCAAATGGATTTCGATTGATATCTTGCTTCTTTCTATAGGAAGGACGAGTGCATAGAGATTACTGGTGCCATTCCAGCTTAATACAGGTTTAATGTGCTTCATTTGGAAATGTCAGTGTTCAGACTTGTTTTCATAGTGAATGCATTTAAAATATTGAGGCTGATACCGATCGGTTGATAGATTGATTGACTGACTCACTCCAAAAAAAATAAGACATTTAAATGTTAACTAATCAAATTAAATTGTACAAAAATAAGAGTCTTTCCTAATAATACAAGTGAAAAATAAATATATTATTTTGTAAAACTCTTAATACTACAGACACTTCAAAAATTCCAACTCAAAAACGAACCAACTGTCAGGTAGTAGGAACGATTTACATGTTATTCTATCAGAATTCACTTACAGTGCTTTAAAAAGAAAGTATAATAATTTTTCGGAATATGAGTGAGGAGTGCGATAGAGTGGATTTGGTGTAGTGCTTACATGTGCACATTTCTGAATACCCCATTCTCAGAGATTAGGTTAAATATCAGCTAGATCAGTTGGTCATTGCGCACGCACGCACACACACACACACATACACACCGCCTCAAACACACACCTGCAATCTTACTCACGTGTATAGAGATGCGTGCACATGCACATAGCCTGTGGTGGATTTTTGGCTGCTTTCAGCTTCATGCTCCAAATAAATAACCCAGTTTTATTGACACAAATAGAACTACCAGGAGCGAAACAGGGGAAGAGAACAAGCATGAGAAAAAAAAGAGATATGTAGATAAGGTACAAGTTCAGTTTACAAGGTAAAATCTGCTATGCATTTCCTCTAATGGAGTGTACGATGTAAACGTGTCTAGTATAAAAAGTGTATGTTCAGACTGATGAGCACAGAACGAACAGATAAGTGTGTGTTAGGCAGAAATCTGTAATGGGAACAACCCACAGGTGCGCCGTGAGTCTATGTGGGTGTGTGGATAAAGTGGTTTCAGGTAGTCAGTTTTGGTTGCATATTAATGCATATTTTCATATTTAGTGCATCAATGACATCAGCTTGTTTTCCTTCTTACATAATATATACAGAGATATGAGAGTATGTTTACCTGCAGTGGAGAGTTTAGACTCACCAGTGCTGGTCACTTTACAAGTGAGGGAAGTTTCTCATCACTTTCTGATCTGACCCCGAGTGCTGTAGATGAAACCCACACCACCCAGAGGCACTGGACTGGAAGAAAAGAGTTGTCAAGTGCCAACCCTGATGCTCAATCCCTGAAACCACGCAAACCATTGAACAAATAAGGGCAGAAAGCTCAGCAGTCATTGTGTCAATCATAGTGGTTATGCCTCGCATGTAAATAACTGCCGCACAGGAAAATAATCGAACATCACTTCCTGTTCTAAAACATAACATGGGACTCCCCCATCCTTCACAAATTAGTTAGGGTTTACACTGTGCCTTGAAGCTGTGGCATTCATATTTTGAGGCGCTAATACCCTAAAAGATAGAGCTACCATATTTCAGCAACATTTTGAATGACACACTGACATTTTTATTTTACACCAAGTGTTAAATGTGAGTGAAGCACTTGTTTACCTAAAAGGTCAATGTCCAGTAAATGTCCTGGCTATAACATACAGACGGCCCCACTCCTTTTCTTTGCCTTTCCGGTGACACTAGTCTAGGGTGCATTACGTACTCAGCGGATCTCTGGGCTCCTCGGTAAAGTCGGTTGAAGTCCTACCGCTGAATTGAGAACGGAAACAGCGACATCTTCTGAAGAAAGAGCGACGATACATGGAACATCCTGTTTCTCAGACTGTTTTTTTTTTCTTTTCTTTTCTTTTTTTATTTTTATTTAGATAAATGACTTACAAACATTAATTCCAGCAAATCAACATACAACTGCAATATTTCACAAGACAAATATCACACCTTTAGATAAAATGACAAATCATAACAACAACACCAAAGAAATAAATAAATAAAATAAGTAAAAAAAATAAAAGAAATAAAAAATAGTAAAAAAAGAAAAGAAAAAAAGAAAAAGAAAACAGCATATTACCTCCTTTTTCCTAATTAGACATTAAATATATATATATATATATATATATATATATATATATATATATATATATATATATATATATATATATATATATATATATATATATAAATTTTGTGAGCACAAAGGGGACATTACAGTATCAAAAATTTATCCATAAATTTTAACAAATTTTCATTTTTTTTATTTTTAACTAACTTTAACGATTTCTTTAGCGATTCCATCTCGATTAAGAATAGACTACATTTAGGTATGCATTTTGCAAATTTTTGTTTATGGATGTAATATTTACCATGCAGGATATAAAAGTTCACCACGTATTCAAACATTTTGCTTCTATGTGTGAAAGAACATATAACATCTTTTAGAGATAATTTATAATTCACCTTTCTTGGGGCAAAAAGAAAAAAACTAACGTCAGACCAAAATTTTAAAGACACATCACAATTGTAAAACAAATGAGCCAAGTCTTCCTCGTGTACATTACAAAAAACACACTTGCTGTCAATGTCCATGAATTTTGATAACAAAGCTTTACATGGGTAGATTTTGTGAAGTATTTTAAAGTGTACCTCTTTAACATACTGTACCTATTTAGCATACAGAATTTGTTTGGATTTAACCATGTTTCTTTCCAACGAATATCATCAATTTGTGCATTCCAAAAAAAATTCCCTCTAGGAGAAATTTTATGTTTGGATTGAAAAATTAATCTGATATTTTTATTCTTACAGGAATGAGAAAATATTTTGATACCATCAATTATTAACTCAGGAAGTTTCCTTTCGTTACTTCCAAAATTAAGGTGACTTTTCATCAGATGTTTTAACCCATTGGGAATAGCTTTAACAACTTGCTGAAACTCTTTAAATGGAATGGGGAAATTGTAAATAAACATAAAATCTTCATAAGACAAAACATTTCCATTTTCATCAAACAAATCCATGACAAAATATATATTTTTTTTCAAACCATTTGCGTAAAAATAAAGATTTATTCCTAGAGGTAATAAGACAATTGTTCCAGAGAAGCATTTTGTGTGGAGAAAAGTTGTGATGGAAACCAATTTTCCAAGCTAATAACATTTGCTGGTGAAAATTGGATAGAATAATTGGTAATTTCCCAGGCAGATAGTTACATCTCAATATAAAAGATAAGCCTCCAAGCTTGTTAAAGATGGACTGGGGGATAAAGAACCATAATGAATTTTCATTTCTTTGACAGTTTCTTAACCAATTAAGTTTAAAGGTATTGTTAATATCAAAAAAATCTAACATCTCTAAGCCACCATCAACTCTTTTGCCTGATATAATGTCCTTTTTTGTTTCTCAGACTGTAACTGTGAATGTGTCGGTTCTCAGTTGTGTCAAATGTGACGTCATAATGATATTTGGAGGAAAGTCCTGCAGCTAATGGAGAAAAGATGAATATTAAGGCTGATGAGCAATAACTTTGAAGCCATTTATAAGGTGGCGTCATCTACTGGATGGCTTTAAGATTTCATGTTTTACTTAAGCTGCAATTTTTATCAGAACTTGTCTTTTGCTTGCTTAATGTGTGTGTGTGTGTGTGTGTGTGTGTGTGTATATATATATATATATATATATATATATATATATATATATATATATATATCATCTGACCTGTTAACATATATACATTTTAAATAATTCTTACACAAACTGTTTTGTGGAATTAAGGCTGTGCTCTATATAAATCCATACTCTGAGAACATGCAGTCCACCAAAAAAAAAGAAGTGAAATAAACAGATAATAAAGATAATGTAAAGAGTTGATGAGGATGATAACAATGCATTAATTCTTACAATGGGCACCGTTTCAATTTGTCAACATTCTGAATAACAAAAGGACAATTTCTGATTACTAACTTTAATAGCACTATTGAAGGCAGTTATAAATAGGAATCCCTAGAAATAACAATAAGATACTTTAAATGCCCAACTTTTCATTTGTAACAAAAGTGAGATTCTCTTTAACACAATGTGGAATACAGTACTGTTAAAATACATTACAGAAAAATTTGTTATACAATACTTGTAATAGACTACTGAAGACTGTCATCATGATCAATACCGTATCATTAAATAAACCAGGTTAATACATTTTCATTTTAAAAATAAAAATATGAGGCAGCCATATGTAACTGAATGCACCACTCAAATACATGAGAGCTTGATCTTTTGTTCATTGGGCACACACTGCATCTCCAATCTCCTTCATGTTAGTACAGATGATGTACATGTCTCTGTGGTGGATTCCAGACAGCTTTCAGTTTCGTGATCCAAATAAATGGCCGACACTTATTGAAACAAATAGAGCTGCAAGGCAAAAAAGACGAGAAAATAGAGAGTGTGAGGAAAAATTAAGTACTGATGATACTTTGGTACATAAGCATGCAGGACTCAACTAAAAGGACTGTCTGATGGCAAGGGTCAGCGTGAAAGACTCTTCTAACTGTTGATGTAATTATCACTGGGCCAATTGGCCAATGCTGCGCCATCATGTTTATCATTTTCTTGTGTTTTTATGTATTGCCAGCCAGTTTAAAAATGTAAGCAATTAGATAAAATACTAGTAACTGACTTGTGAAAAAGGAGCAACTGTGTGACACAGCAGTAACACGTTATGCTTGTCTAACTGGTATATCAGCTGTGTTGTATCAGCTTGTGTAAGGGAGGTGAAATGTGTAACGTCAGTCTACGAGGAGGTGTGCATGATGTGGCTTAAAGAGTTGACTGACACTCGTGCATATTTTCACACTTCTACTTCACACATACAAACATTCACACGTGGTCAGAATTGTTGGGACCCTTGGTAAATATAATCAAAGAGGGGTGTGAAAATAAATCTGCATTGTTAATCCTTTTGATCTTTTATTTTAAAAATATTGCAAAAATCTAACCTTTCATTGGAGAATGAGAATTTAAAAAGGGGGGAAATCTCATTATGAATTTTTTTTTCAATTACTGGTACCAGTAGAAACTAAAATAAATCTGAAATATATTTCCATTTATATTCACTATTTTGAGCATACCAGCGTGATTATGAACATGAAATTATCTAGCCATGGCTTCCTGTTTCACAGGAATATAAATAGGAAAAACAAAGGCTAAATTCCCTTAATCACCCATCACAATGAGAAAAACCAAAGAATATATTTCTGATGTGAAGCAATAGATAACCGAGCTTCACAAATAAGAAAGTGACTTTAAGGAAAGAGCAGTGGAAAGTCAAATTTCCTCCATCGGGGCAATAATTAAGAAGTTCCAATCAACAGAAAGCTTTACAAATCTGCCTGGAAGAGGACGAGTGTCTATATCTTTCTAATGAATGATGGGGAGGAGAGTCTGAGTGGCTTAAAGGGTTAGTTCACCCAATAATCAAAATTATGTAATTAATAACTCACCCTTATGCTGTTACAAACATGTAAGACCTCCTTTTATTTTCGGAACACAGTTTAAGATATTTTAGATTAAGTCCAAGAGCTCTCAGTCCCTCCATTGAAGCTGTGTGTACGGTCTACTGTCCATGTCCAGAAAGGTAAGAAAAACATCATCAAAGTAGTCCATGTGACATCAGAGGGTCAGTTAGAATTTGTTGAAGCATTGAAAATACATTTAGGTCCAAAAATAGCAAAAACTACGACTTTATTCAGCATTGTCTTCTCTTCCGTGTCTGTTGTGAGAGAGTTCAAAACAAAGCAGTTTGTGATATCCGGTTCACAAACGAATCATTCGATGTAACCGGATCTTTTTGAACCAGTTCCCCAAATCGAACTGAATCGTTTGAAACAGTTCGCGTCTCCAATAGACATTAATCCACAAATGACTTAAGCTGTTAACTTTTTAATGTGGCTGACACTCCCTCTGAGTTAAAACAAGCCAATATCCCGGAGTAATGCATGTACTCAAACAGTAGACTGACTGAACTGCTGTGAAGAGAGAACTGAAGGTGAACACCGAGCGGAGCCAGATAATGAACAATAGACTGACTCGTTCACGAGTCAAGATCCAGTTGCATCGATTTTCGGATCACCAGTAGTTCTTTCGGACAGTTCGATTCAATAAACCGGTTGAAGAAAATGGTTTACCGGTTCTTTTGCGCTCGACCTAATGACTTAATTTGCGATGACTGCCCTTGATTCAAGCCTTGGGTTTACCTGGGCTCATAACACTAGCACAGAATCAGTTCGGCTCAGACGCTCTGTGTCAGTCTGCTTCACGCTGAATCACACATGCGCAGTATCATCAGCTCCTCGGTTCACGAATCGGACGAGTCTGACAGAAACGGTTCTTGACTCGAGAACGAGTCAATGTTTTGTTTGTTATCTGGCTCGGTGTTCATCTTCAGTTTTCTCTTCACAGCAGTTCAGTCAGTGTACTGTTTGAGTACATGCATTACTCCGGGATATTGGTTTGTTTTAACTCAGAGGGAGTGTCAGCCACATTAAAAAAGTTAACAGCTTAAGTCATTTGTGGATTAATGCATATTGGACACGTGAAACGTTTCAAAAGATTCAGTTCGATTCAGTGAACTGGTTCAAAAGGATTCGGTTAGATCGAGTGAGTAGTTCACGAACCGGATATGACAAACTGCTTTGTTTTGAACTCTCTCTCACAACAGACACGGAAGAGAAGACAGTGCTGAATAAAGTCGTAGCTATTTTTGGACCAAAGTGTATTTGCGATGCTTCAACAAATTCTAACTGACCCTCTGATGTCACATGGACTACTTTGAAAATGTTTTTATTACCTTTCTGGACATGGACAGTAGACCGTACACACAGTTTCAATGGAGGGACTGAGAGCTCTCAGACTAAATCTAAAATATCTTAAACCTGAACCCTATAGAAAACGAGTGTGGTGAACTGAAGAGGAGAAGCTGGGAATCTGAAGGGTCTGGAGTGATTCTGGATGAAGGAATGGTCTCTGATCTCCTGTCAGGTGTTCTCTAATCTCATCAGGCATTATAGGAGACAACTCAAAGCTGTTGTTTTGGCAAATGGAGGTTTAAAAAACTATTGAATAAAAGGGTACCGGGTAATTGTGGCCAATGTATATTAGAGAAAAAACATTTATTTCATAATTATATTTCCCCCCATTTCAAATTCTTATCTTCCAATGAAAGGATGGATTTTTGTGAATTAAAAAAAAAGATCAAAAGGATTAACAATGCAGATTTATTTTCACAGCCTTCTTTGATCATATTTACCAATGGGTACCAACAATTCCGACCATGTCTGTACATGATATCGGTTTATGAGTTTGTGTTATCTACCTGTGGATTCCGTGTAGAGTTTGGACTCATCAGTGCTGGTCACTTTGCAAGTGATGTATGTTTTCCTCCCCTCTATTCGATCCAGAGCACTGTGGATTAAAACCACACTACCCAGAGGCATTGGACTGTATACGAGAGAACAGAGTTCATCAGGTGGGACCACAGATGATCCAAGCCAGTGTCGACATTAATGGTAACTGTTTTTGAAAGACTTGAGTACTGAAACATTATCTCACTTGCGGTAGTCTATGTTGAGATTAGCAGTCATAACTGGTCCTGAGAGGAAACCGGCAAGAGTACCAGTCACTGTGTCAATCATGGTGGCTATGGCTCCACCGTGTACATGCCTGCCACACGGGAAACAGATGTAACATCATCTCCTGTTCTCCCATTCTTTATCAATAAAAATGTGGGATACAATTCCAGGTATATAATACACAGAGAATAGAGCAGCTCCTTACCCAGGTGCACCTTCTAGTAAACGTCCTGCCTGAAAGACACAAACACATCTCTTCTCCTCCTTATTGACAAACACCACATACTCAAACGTGGCGCCTTGCTCTTTAACGTTTCTCGTGAAAAGTCGAGCTTTGGCCTGGATCAATTTGCTGAGGTGAATGCCACCTACGGGACAGAAACAATATTCTATATTACACTAAATTGCATTATCACACCATTGATTTCACTGATAACAGTGACTAGGAGAAACTATGCAAATACATATTAATCGCTTACCAGTAGCATATTTAATGGAACGGTTGTAGCTGGGCAACTTCCTCCACGGCCCCCTTTTTTCCTCACCATTTTCAATGTCAGTGTCACACAGAGCATTATAGTTGTCGTAAACCTTGTGCATCTCTGGACTCCATGAGGAGTTGGGCTGGCTGAAGTCTCTTGGCTGAGATGAGAACGGCCACAGTGACACCGTCTGGACAAAGAATGACAATAAAATATTATTCTTATATATGTGACCCTGGACCATGAAACCAGTCATTAGAAGCACTGGTATATTTATAGTACTAGCCAACAACACTGTCACATCTCCAGCTGGAGTGCCCATGAGCTCCTCTAGAAGGCACTCCATTCTGAACCTTGCCATTCACTCAGGACTCCATTTCCCATAATCCTTTGCCAGGACTCAGCAGCACTCATTACCAGTTCACAACTGCCTCATATTAGTAGGACTATAAGAATAGCACAAACATGCTCTCTCTTCGCTGGTGATTGCATGTTTAGACTCGTGTTGTCTTTCCTTCTGTGTTATTGTGTTTTGATCCTGGACTCTTTCCTTGTTTGCGATCCTTTGCTGCCTGCACTGACCTTCTCCTGTTTAACTGGATCATTATTTTGCCTCGTCTCTGCTGTTGTTGTTTGCTGATGTGTTGACCCTGCCTGTTTCTACTACTCTCTCTGAAATAAAGCTTGCACACAGATTCCCACTTCGTCGTCACGGCTCCTCCTTTGTTACAAATACACTGTATGGGTCAAAATGATCGATTTTTCGGAAAAAAAATGAAAGTAGGAAACTAAAATTACTGAAACTGAGGAGAAAAAAACATAAAACAAATATTACAAATATTATACAATAATAATATTCTAAAGTATTTTAAACATTATTCATTTAAAATATTAATACATGCATTTCAAAACACAACCACACGACTTTTGATGAGATTACTGGCATTAGTAAAGGCAGTTATAAATGTGTTATTATTCCTAAACAATAACAATTAGATCATTTAATATAATATATATATTACATATATATATATATATATATATATATATATATATATATATATATATATATATATTAAAATGTTACTAAATACTAAAAGAAACTGTCTGGAGTGGAGTACAGTAGCCTGGTAAGATTTTTTTTTTTAATGTATTTATTTTATATTTAGGCTAGTTGAAAATACAACAACATTTTTATATATATATATATATATATATATATATATATATATATATATATATATATAGATATATATATATATATATATATATATATATATATATATATATATATATATATATAAAAAGATTTTCCTATACGTGATACAATGTAACCATCCCTTCATAGCAGCACACTACACACGAGACTGTCTATTAATATGACTAACATTAGAGAATGAATGTGAATTGACAGCTAGATAAAGCGAGTGAAAGAATGGCTCGTTTACCGAGATTACCGAGATGTGTCTGGTGTTGTGAGGGGAGGTCTGCAGGTGTCTGAGGGTCTCTTCAGAGAGCAGCTGCTGGAGACGGAGCCCCCTCATCCCTCCAGAGATCAGAAGTCTCCTCATCACTGAGAGTCCTAACATGATGACTGCAAACCAGAGTCACTCCAGACCAAATATGTCTTACTCTTCTGGGCAGAATAAAATCCTTACTGTCGTATTGCTATAAATGAATATGACTTTCTTGGAAAAGTTACATGATGTAACTAACTGAAGACATTTACACCTCCCATATTTCCACACACGCTGACTGACAGGTCTTTTTCATCTAAAAACTGAAAAACGACGGAAAACACATATAAAACATAAAATGACATATAAAAGAAAGCCTTTATCAAATCAATGAATTATCGATAGAATGCTGTATAAAAAGACATCCAATTTTAAGGTGAAAATACAAGATCAGCCGGTGAACAGAACAGTCTGTGACTTTCACGAATGTCTTCGGTGATTGGCCAGTTCTTGCACGCGGAGTGGGAACACGTGACATTATAACCACGTGACGCAGATTCCTACGTCTGATTGGTGGGATGAACTATTACAACATCCTGTTTGTCTGTTGCCACAGTAACTCTGTAGTTCCGCTCGCTCTTCACTCTTTGCTGGAATTTACTTTTTGTCATTTTACTCCTAGCAGATGTTTATCTGCCTGTGACGCACAATCATGTTTGGGCGAGAGGCGCGGCGTTCAACAAACACGTTTGTGGGGGACAGAATAAGGGTACAGAGATTCTGTTCATCTTTCATAACTACATAGGACCAATGCTTAGTAGGACGTTAGTAGTAAAATAATAATAATAATAATAATGGTTTTGTTTTATTTTTGAAAGATCATGTGACATTTAATATATTTTTACAGACATTTTAAAATATATGAACGTTGTTTTAAATTGTAATTATATTTTGCAATATTACTTTTTATCAAATTAACGCAATCCGATGAGCAAACGTTTGAACAGTATGTAACATCATTAAATGTTAACAAATGTTAAGAAAGTTGTATATGATGAACAAATCTTCTCCCGGAGGTCCTGCACAGTCTCTCAGGTTTAAATCTCTATTTTTACGGCTTTCTTTTTCTAATAGAAAGATGAAGAGATGGCTGACAGAACTGCTGAGCTGGACAGGTGTGTTTAATCTTGTGCTGCACTTTTAAGAGTGCATCACATTTAAAACAAAGAAACATTATGACACGAAATGATCTAGGTTAAAGCCTTTGCTTTTAGACTTGCAGCAGTGAATATGTCCCGCACTGATACTATCTTCTTGTTCCAGAATCAATAGAGTGATACTGAAAGCTGAATTTGAGTGCCTTGGCCTTAATTACTATGAAAAGGCCCTGAAACGCAGAGAGAGGATCCAACTGAGAGAGTTGGAGTTGTGGAACAGCTCTCTCACTATGGTCAGTGCAGACATTAATACATCTCAATGTGATTTTCCTGAAAATATCTACTGTTTATCTGAACATGTCGAAATCTACATTTGGAATGTATGAAGCAAATAATTGTAAAATGACTCTTTATGATACAGGTTCATCAATAACTGTTTATTTAGTTGCAATAGCAGTATATCCTCAGTAGGGGGTGATATAAGAACACGAGCGTAAAAGCAAATTGAAACAGAAAATACGACTGTTCTGTCGGATGCAGACACAAACCTGTCGCAGATGATCAAACAGTTGTATGATTCAAACAGCAGGTGCCAAATGATTAATTATGCTCAGAAAGGATGATTAATTGAATTCCACAATGAAGTTAGTCCTTACAGAGCCCTCAAATAAGTTATTGATTTCGTAACCAACAGAGTTATCTTGAGGCGAGCTCATCCTTATTGTAGCAATCTAGACAGCAAACTTACAAAATAACTGAAAGAGAGAACTGAAACAAGTAACTGAAAAGGTGATTGTACCAAATCTGAGTATTTGTCGAACTGCTGATGTGCGTTTTTAAGGTTAATGCATTTCAAATGTACACTATTGAGAAAAGTTTCAGGAGACCCCCTTCTTTAGAACAGAAAAAGGCACTTCCAAAACTGTGGCAACAAAGATGGAAACAACATTTTAAGTATTTAAAACTATTTTGCAATATCTGCAGCAAGGTTTTTTTTTTCATGTGTTTTCTAAAATGACTGTACCCATACAAGTCACTGGTGTTTGGTGATGAGTTTTTGGCTCAAGGCCTGCATTAAAAGTCACACCAGTCCAGTTCTACCACACTGACTCAATCAGTCATTTCTGTTTAAACTTTGCCTTATACACAGAGGCTCAGAACAGAACAGGCTCCTGTCCAAACTGTTTCTATAAAACTAGAAGCACACAATTCCCCAGAATATCATTTTATACTTACCAACATTAATATTTCTACTCACGGAAATGACTAAAGTAGTCAAACCTGTTCATTAGAAGGGTGAGTCCTGAAACTTTTGTCCATATAGTGTATGACAAATTGCCATTTTGAACTGTGAATAAATAAATAAATACATATGCTAGTTATCTATACATGTGAAATATTGTTCAAATAAATAAGTGTATTTACCTTTAAACCTTTAAAACAAAAATCTAATATAGAGTTTAGGTAATGGCAACTATTATAATAATATCATAACAAATTGGATTAAATGTTTTATTATTGTTATTATGTATTGTATTGTTTCATATTTGTTATGGGACTTGTTTCCATTCATTCTATATCGCACAGGCAGTTTCATAATAACTCAAATGTCAGTATCTGTCGGGTTTGTAGTGAATTTGCCTTTAGTCATCATGTCACAGAAGCTCCATTATATGCCACACCTCCTCAGTAGTTGTTACAGCTTGTTGTGTGCTATTTGCTTTAAAAGAAGATTCAAATTTAGCTTTGACTTGTAAATGTTGTTGATAGTGATGGCAGCAGGTAAAGGTTGTTATATCCTGAATGGTCATATTATTACAGGTCCGGAGAGAAGCTTTACGCAGGATGCTGGAGCAGGAGAGACATCTGCACGTCACAGAGCTCAACAAGATTGGCCTGGCCATTTATCAACAAAGAACATAAACCATTAAAACACAACCATTAAACCATTAACCATTAAAACACATTAAAACACAATGCTGAGCCTTCACACTCACTGCTTTATAACACGGGACTGTACAAATGAGTCCTTTCTACAGTTATTTTATCCTTAAGTTTTCAACTGCTGTGATTGCTGGAAAACTTGTATTAAGCTCTTTTTTGTTTCTTATTTATATATTTTTTTTATTATTATTATAAGATTGAATACAATAGTGCTATTTTTGTAGAAAGTATGATCCATTTTTTTCAGGATTCTTTGATCTATATAAAATGCAAATATTTATTTAAAATAAAAATCATTTGTAAATGTCACTTTTGATCAATTTGATGCAAACGTAATGAATATTTAAAAGAAAAAAAAAGACTTACTAACCCCAAACTTTTGAATGCATAATCCTGTCATTATAAAACTCATCATATAATTTATTCTCATATATTAATCATTAATTTTACTCACTGCAATATCATAGAAAAGACTTAATAAAATGCTAAATCCTGAGCAAACACTAATAACAATTATTAAAAAGACAAATGAAAACCAATTGCCCCAAATCACGTTTGTTTACATATTTCTTTATTTGTATTATTATTATTTTTTCAAGGAATTAATTTCTGATACATTTGAAAAACTGTATGGCCATGTAGATGTTTCTGGTTTTAAGAATCAGGAATTACTGGTTTCTGTTGTGGCTGTTGCAAAGTCTTTTGTTTTTTTTTAAAAAGGAAGGGTAAACACTGTTCACAACTGTTCCCGTTCTAACAATACACAGTTAAATTAGCAACTATAAAGAAAGATAATAAAGTTTGTACTGTAAACATGCACCGGCTCCCAACAGAAACCTAACTGCATTAAGCGTCTTCTTCAGTTGTAAAATTAAAGAGTAAATTTTTAAAACCTTAAAGAGTGACTCAAAGGACTTTCAATAGAGACTGACTGGAAATGCCATGAATGTGGATAAACAGGTTAGCAAAACTGAAGAATGTGACAATTTTGCACCTAGACAAATATACAGTCTATCTCACAAAACAAGTAACTGATAAAAAAATGAAATTAAATCTGACAAATACATGACAAAGCCTAATGGCTGTTCAAACTACATGACCTTTAACATTCTGACAATAAAACTTCATTCATTATCTAGTCTACCTTCTTTTTTTTTCTTTTTCTTTTCATAACCAGAACAGACACACCCCATCCTCCAACCCTCACAGATCCAGTCCGGCCAATTTTGTGCAGAACAGAACACTACACACCTAACCCTCCAAAGAATCTGTAGTTTAAGACATAGATAATTGCTCAAGTGCTATGATGCAATACAAACAAAAAAACACCACTCAAGGTTGAGTTAACAAAGTCAAAAGAGCAGTGTGAAGAAAAAAGCTATGCACAGTTCCATTCCCATTTTTTCCTGAGCACTCCAAGTTCATTCACAAAGCTCCTTCAAATTGTACCTGCACACAACTTCCTGTAAACAGACAAGAAAAAAGACTTTCAGATTTGTGGCCTTGAACAGCATAACTATAGACCCTTTTCCCATTTCTGGGGTTCTGCTTCTAAAGTGGTGAACGGAAACAAAGCAAAAATGCTAACGGGTATGAAACTTTCCACAGGAGAAAAAAAATATATTGAGAGCTTGATTACTGTTGTCAGAAGAGTGAAAGAAAAGGATTTGACGCCACAACCTCAGAAATTGTTTTAAAGTGTATTTACAGCCAAGTTAAGGTTGCTCTGTGCTTGCACTGAATTCTGTGTAAATGCACAATAATGCATAAATGCCAGACTAAATTATGCCTCCTCAGACCCAATTCAGCCCCTGGTATCAAATAGTTATGCAGTAATTGCAGTGAATATGCATTAATGCTTCTTTTAAGCAGCATTACACGTCATGTAAATACACCTAAAAGCCACTTCAGGAGCACTTTTCTGCCACCTTTTCAGTGTAAATTTGGCATTAGAAACACTTGTGCCTAATTTACACAACAAAGGTGGTATAATTGCATTTACAAAGGTATTACGGAGTGAACTGGGTCTGAGCTGGCACATTTTAGGCTGTATTACATTTTTACACTGACTTTTGAGCAGGCACAGAGCAGCCCTATCTCTTAACTCTTAGTTTTCTAAAATAGTAGGTATTTAGACTAATAATAATAATAAAAAAGTATAGTGTTATAAATTGACATTACTTTAAAAAAATGTCAGTGACTTTGAAAATTAGTTCTATTGGGGTTCATTAAAGTTACCATCATATTCAAAGGAATAAATTTATATCAACCCCTCTTACTTTGGCTCTTCCAGTGTCTGATCCACATATTTGCAGATCTTTAAATCTCGCTGTAGAATTTGCTGTTTCAGACCCTCAATCTCCTCCACAGCTTTCTTCTCCTCAGCTTCTTGGTTTTCTGCAGAACAACATGCGAGACGAAAATGACACGGCAATGAGCATTAATAATATCCACACATCTTCATTCCAATCAAACCCTAGAAGCAAGACGAACTCATATTTACCCTTTAGTTTCTGGAGTAAGTCTTTCACTTCGATGCTCTGCTTCTCTAATTTACCCTGAGAGAGGAAGAGACAGAAGAAGACTGTGTGAGAGCAGGAGCATGATTAAGGGTTATAGAGCATGGACAGAAGAAACTGAAACACAGTGCTCAGTTTAACAGAGAGCACAGTAATGGACCTGTCACAACACTTGATTTGCATAAAAGCAGGCAAATATCCACCGCAGGAATGTAATACAAAACATACAAGTCATCTCAGATGGCATGTTTCAACATGTTTCATCATGAGACTCAGAGATATTATTACAATTCATAATAATGTTTTTCTATTTTAATAGAATTAAAAATGCCATTAATTCCTGTGATTTTAGCAGCTATTTCTCCAGTCTTCAGTGTCTTATTACTATCAGTGTTGAAAACAGCTGTCCTGACCCAAAACTTTAAAACGCTGATGCATGCGAGGGATCAAATTAACATACTGTAATACTAATATTTCATTTTTTTTTTAAAATACTTCCTGGTCTTCTGTCTTTTGGTTCTTATGGAAACATGCAGAACTGGATATACAATGTTTTGTCTCCTTCCGGTACAGAAAGAGCAATGGAATGTGTTAATGCATTTTTATCTTGGTTTATACCGCTATATGATCATATAGAGTGCAAATATGAACATTCTTTGCCATAAAGTAAATCTTGGGGGTAAAGTTGTGTTCCTAAAACACTGTTTAATGGTTATGCTTTTGGGTGAATTAATAATTGAAGCATGTAACATTTCTATGGAGTTTAATTTATATGAATCAAGTTTTTCCATAATTTTGCATTCAGTAGTTCATTTTTAATAGTACTGTATTTTGTCAAAATAAATATGTAAAAGTACAAATGCTACATGCAATATTTAATTTAATATTGTGTGCAAGCCACAAGTACAGTGCTTCTCAGTGTTTTTTTTGGGGGGGGGGGGGGGGCGTAATTAAGCAAAGATGCAACAAATGAGAGCAGAGACACTGATAATGTTGCAAATTATTTCTAGTTTTCAACATTGAAAATAATAAGATATGTTTCTTAAGTATACCAACACTGAATACTGGCTTTGCCATGCTGAAAATTATTACATTCTAAAATATATATAAAAATTGGAAAAACTAAGCTATTTTTAAATTGCAATAATTTTTCACAATATTACAGATTTTACTGTATTTTTGATCAAATATGTGCAGCATTGATAAGCATAAGAAACCCATAAAAAATCTGTTCAACTCTAAACTTATTGTGTAAAAATGTATATTTAAATGAAATGGAATATAGCATGATGTAATGTGAAATATAGAATGTCACGCTGCAGGACAACATCAACAAAAGTATTTTGTGTCACCTACTCTCATATCAGAGACAAAAGAGATGTATGTGAAGGGATCGATCTCAAATTACTGAATGAAAATTAATCAACTCTTGATTTAAATCAATGGAAAGAGAATCACTGTACAGTTCTTTGAGATTATTTACACTACCTTCTCAGCATTGCAGGTGCCTAGTTCCTTTTCAGAATTGGCATTGGCTGTCTTAATGTCGTCCTTCTCTTTTTTAAGCTTATCCCTCTGTGTGATCAGAGGATTAAGATTTTTATTCAATTCTTCCACTTTCGTCTTGGCTGCCATGATCCCATCCTCCTTCAGCTTCATCTGTCGATCAGAAACTGCAATGCGTGTTTGGAGGTCACGAATGTGGAGCTCCTGCTGTACGGCCTGGTAGATTATAACAAGAAGCGCACAAAAGGCCAGAAAAACCATTGCTGATATGGCTCTCATCCTGAGGGAAGAAGAAAAGGGTAGAGCAGATGAAAGGTGTTCCTCCGGGGAAAGTTGATTTTGTTTTCTTTCTCTTTCTCTGGCGTGCTACTTGGTTCTCATAGCAGCAGCGTCTATACTGTTGACTGAATCCAACTTGACTCCCTGTCCTGTCTTCCTGAAAACCTATTGCTTTAAAACAGCGACAGGTAAGCCTGCTTTACCTGTCTGGAGTTAAACAAACTAATGTGTGTGTGTGCGTGTGAGAGAGAGAGAGAGAGAGAGAGAGAGAGAGTGGATCTTCCACTTCCTTGATACTGTTGCTGTGATCTCTGACCAACTTTTCCACTCTCTCCTCCCTCCTTTGTTTTGTCAAAGCAGCTAAAACAATATAGCAGAATACATACAAAAAAAAAATTTATCTGGTGTTTCTTCCAATTAAAGAATGTAACAAGTAGTCCTTCTTTATCTCTTACGCAGACTTTAGGTTTAAAGGTGTGGCATATTAAAACTCATCAAAATTGGTCAATCATTAGCCTACAATGTGGTTAAACAGGATGGACCGGGATATTCTTATTTGCATGAACTAAAGAACAAGCCTTTAAAGTGTATGTCGTCTGGGCATCAAAACCCCTTGTTCCCCCCCCCCAACCACGTTTAACAGGTGCTCACCTGCTGCGTTGAGGTTTCATTGGCCCACTTTACTGTGAAGGCTTGGCTCGACAGTTGTCAAAATGAATTTCTTTCCATCATTGTTCTTGGATTTCAATTCAAGTGTCAAGTTTCAAGCGTGCACGACTAAATTGAATTTTTTCCATGTCTGACAATATAGCGACGTGATGATATACCGGTTCATTGAACTTATAAAAAATAAAACTTATAGATGTTTGATGAGAACCTCAGCTCGATGGCACTTACAACAAACACCAGTTTTATGTGTAAAGAAAAGTGATAAAAAGAAAAAGCTTAAAAGCCCCTTTAACTATAACCTATAGCCTAAGCAAAATACGGGTTTTAAACCTGGCTTTAGCAAATGTTCAAATTTCTGTTTTGGAAGTGTATGCAAATTAGTTTATATTTAAATCAAGTCTTCAACACCTGTATTGTTAACCTTTGCAACTACGAGATGTAAAAGATGTGTAGGCCTAAAGGTTGTAAATGACGTGGCCTAATTATTTATGCGCTGATATCTGGGCGACGTGACATTACAACAGCATTAATACAAGAATAATCTAGAAGAACGTAATAAACAATAAAGTGGCTGCATATATAAGGGTTCTTTCGTGGGGTAAGGATGCAAAATAATCGCTGGATAATTTTAACCAGTTCTTTGAAAACAACGGTTCGAAAGAGCCGATTCTGAGAAATGAGTCGGACGTGCGTCGTGATAGGTTGACGTCACTGCAGGTGAACGCCAATGAGTTCGCTGGATGGGCGTGGCTTTCTTTAAGTGGGTTGTGTTACCTGTAGCGACGTCTCCACTCCCTTCAAACAGCGCTCAGGTGAGCAGGGATCTACCGATCGTTCAAAACATCAAAACCAGGAAGGAAGCTAACTGAGGATCACTTTATTAACCTACTTCCCAGTTGCATTTAGCAATTAACGTGGACTTGAGTGACAAAATAGTTTAAGATCTGTGTTCAGAATATAATGCTCCTGTCTTGTGGGAGGGGCTAGTGACGGGTAACTCTGATTATCATTACACCTGCAAGCGAAAGACAGGTTGTGAGTCCAGTCCAGCTTCTTCTCGAGTCCTCCATCATGAAGTTCCCTGCACTGCTGTTGGGTTTCCTCCTGGTGTGTAGTTTGGGGATCGCTGGCTACATCCACACCACACGAAAGCAGGAGACCCACCTGAGCAAACAGGCTTCATTTCTAGATATTAAGTTCAGAGTGACCAGAGATGTTCTGGGAGAATACCAAGATCAGCTGATCCAGATGAAAACACTGATAGAAAAAACGAAAAAAGAGGTGGACAGTCTAACCAAAGACCTGTCCATAGCCAAGACCTTCGCAGAGAAGAAAAAAGGTGACATTGCTACATGTAAAGGAGACAAGGTGAGCTCTAGAATGCGTTTTATGTTTTAAGTGCTCTCAAGTATTAATATACGTCTTAATTTCTTCATTGTATTACCATTGTACTCAATGGTCCAGCTATTGTGATTGACAGTATACCTTCAAATCCATGTAGGCCTATATGACACGTGATTTATTTATTCTTCTTCAGAAACGACTAACAGATGAAACTGCTGCTGTAGAGTCAGAAAAGAAACAAATCCAGGGTGAGTTGCCATCTCTTTATTTCCACTTTTCACAAGAAAACAGTTTGGACATTTTCAAAGCCCATATTGGCAAAGAATAATATGGAATTAGAAACAGTTCCTGATTGTACCTCTTTTAGCTAGATTTGTCAGTTATAGTAAGCTAAAGCCCATGAAAATATACTGCCCCCTAGCGGCAATAAATGCAAAGCCAGTCAGTCATGCCTGGATAAATCTAGCTAATGATGCATGGTGTAAGTCATTGTTAAGTACTCGAATTGAATCTAAATGTGCTGACAATAGCTTACATAATTGCTCTTATTACACTCATGTTTGCTGTCATTGTTTGCTTTAACCCTTTTACCTAATTAACACAAGTTATATTTCTATCATTTCTATTGTTTGTGTGTGTGTGTGTGTGTTTATAAATGTATTATATCTCTTTCTGTTCACAGCTGAGTTTGTGAAGGAGAAGTCACATTGGGGAACAGAGGCCCAATCTCTAAAAAACCAAATGGAGCAGCTGAGCACCCTTTGCAAGTACATCGACAAGACGTCTGATGAGGGAAAGTGAGTAAATTTTTATAATAAAACTATTTTCTATAGATCTCCAATCTCATGAAGCTGTCAGATAAAGCTAGCTGTGTTTAAATGGGTGCCGAATCTGTTGCTTGGTCTTTGACGGTGGTTCTGTGTGTAAGGCTGAAGGGTCATGGGTTAAAGCCCTGTACATGTTATATAGCCTGAAGCTTTCAAATGAGGATTTGGGATCATTTATGCATTTAAACTTGTAAAATTAAAAAATATATATATATTTATTTAAATAGGAATAAAGTGTATTTCTGCTAATCATTAACATTGCTTAACAATACTTCTTTCCTTATCCAAGGAAACTGTGTAAAATAACCGACGAGGCAAAGCCAAAGGAAATACAAGAGGTAAAACCCAAGGCTGAGGAACCAAAAGCCGAACAGCCAAAAGTAAATGTGGAGTGAAGAAAAAGTGGATGAGTATGCGTGTGTGTTAGGGGAGTGGAGCACAATAGCACGCCAGCGTCCGCTGGAGAATTGAACAGGACGGTGAACTAACTTGAACGTCTTGCTTGGGTTGATCTGCAGCATTCCAAAGGCATCCCTGAAATGACACACACTTTGGGTTCAAAGTTTGACTGACATCATGCCTGGTCTGGCATATTCCTCCTGTGCTTTCTGACAAATATTTCTATGTTCATGAGGAATATGGGATGATGCATGTGCATTTTCTCTATATCAATTGAATTTTGATGTCCACTTCACCCAAAAATGATTTTTTTTTTATTTATTTTTATTTTTTAAACGCTGCCTGTGTCTCGATGTGCATACTATCCATCTTAAATTCTATGTGATATTAGTAATTCTCAATACTAGTTAGGGCAGATAGGATGGATAGTATGCACATTCAGTTTCCTTTCCTTTTTTCTTTTAGAAAAAGAGTGTTAGGTTTAATTTTCTTTCTGGTTGTTTGATTTTTTTTCAAACCAAAAATGTAGTTTAGCTTGTCATTCCGACCCTCCCTCAGGCTCATTCATACGTCCCGCTTGTATCGACCAATGGGAAACTCTGACCCTCTCACTGTCACACCTAATCATCCTCACTCTGTTCCCCCGGTTACTATTGTTCTGCAGAGTTTAATCTGAGCCTTCAGTGACGCAGAAAACCAGTGACGAAGTTGTGAGAGTGGTTTACTCTTGCTCTTCTTTGTTGTAAGTTATGGTTTTATGCTGACACATTGTAATGTCTAATGTGAAAAGATAAATAAATAAAGTCAGAGTATGATTGGACATTTCTTTTAAGTATTCTTCCAGTAAATGGACGTTTACCACTTTGCAATGTAAAGCTCTTTAAAATACTTGTCTAGTCAATGTAGTCTGCTTTTAATCTTACTTGAACATAGTGGCTTCACACTTCACACACTTGTTATGCTGTTTAACCAGTTTGATTGTTGTGTAAGTAAAGGTTGGGTATAATGTGGTTTGAGATGAAACCCAACAGCAGATTTAATATACTGTACTGCTCCACCTTCTGACAAACCTTTGACAGTGTTTCTACTATTAACGGGACATTTTCATTTGGGTTTTAAATTAATATTTTGGGTTCACTAGAAGTTATGTTTAATCAAGAGCACATGGCATGATTAAATGTTCTTTTTAATAAAACAGTAAGTTTTCAATATTAAACGTTTTTATATAAAGTAATATTAAGCTTATAATTTTATGAAACCACTGGTTTAGGTTTATCTGTTAATTTGATCTGGAAAGTTGTTTAAATTAATAGTTCACCAAGTTTTACTTAGATTTTTCTTAACATTTCATTTGAATTCAACCAAAAATAAAGACTCACCCTCGTGTCACTCCAAACCTGTATGACTTTCTTCTGTGGAACACAAAATAAGATATTTAGAGAAATATATATATTTGTGTTCAATGTAACCAAAACTGTTTTGTTACCAAAAAGTTTTTTTTTGTCTTTTTCTTTTTTTTTTCCCCTAAACGTGCACAGAATAGGAGAGCCATTTTCCACTTTGAAATCATAATGTATATGTTTTGTGGCTATACTACTGAAACATTGAGTATTTATAACATGTACAAATTGTCTTTTTGTAATCCAGATTTTGTTTTTGTTTTTTTAAACGAAAGAAAAAAAAAAGAGAGACAAGTGGAAATGAAGTGCATATGGAATATTCTATTTTTGCTGCTGGTTTTATGAACATCTTAATTTAAATTGATTGTTTTTGAAATGGTAAGGTTAACGAGTATTTTTCTGTTTTTCTACATTAATCATGCTTTGTCAAACGGACCATATGTGAACTTAACTGGCTCATACACTGTGTGCATCCCTCCCCTCCCTTCTCTTTTCTCTTTCTGTTACCCCTCGGGCTCACAATTAGGGGAAACAATTAGTGTCTCTCTTCCGCCCTGTCTCACTCAGAAGGTCACCGTGTACAGCGGGGCTCAAAACTGACGATAACATCTGCTTCACTTCTGATTTTGGGCTCGTCTTATGTAACATTTAACGCACTTAATGTGAAATGTAAGCAATATAGAAAACAATGGTTTCAGTGCTGCTACTGGAAAATTATGTTTCCAGACAGCAGTCCAAAAATAATAAACAAAGTAGAATAGATGGTAATAATTGTTTTTTATTTCAAAGGAAAGATTACTTTTTAGAAATGATTAAATATGGCATGACAAAAAATATGAGATTTATTTTTAGACATTTTAAATAAATAGTTGGTAAAATGTTACTGTTATATATTTCTGTATAGTGCACATATTGCAATTGTTCTATAAAAATGAATAAAATAATAAGATATAATACTATTCCATGGACAGTATCAGCAAAGGAGGAAAAACTGTTTTTAATTTATAAATGCAATTTTATAAATTTCTGCTGGGCAGTAAGCAGGCTATACATCCAGATGGATTTCAAACCTGTAATTCTTCAATAGGAAACTCCCCCCCCCACCCTTGGAAGTGTAACACTTTTGAAACAGTTATTTTATGTTTATGACAATTTAGTAATATTAGTTTGATTTTGATTTGTAATTTCAGTCATTAAGCAATTAACGATACATTTTCCAGTTATGAATTACACAAGCAGAGGCCTTTTTCATTCAAAATGAAAATTATCCTTTGAATGAAGCTTAATTTTTGCTTCATTTCCAAGAAATTGCATGTAAAATGTGTAGATAAATATTAAGCATGCATCCAGTTTTTCAAATCAAAATACAAAAATATAATACAATCTCAGGTGTCTAACGAATGCTCAAATTCACAGTGAAATGTAACATGAAATCCAAAATACAATTTTTCCATTGCATTTCTTAGGAAATGATACAAATTAATGTTCAAGTGAAAGGACGTTTAGGTTCAGGTCAGCAAAAGCAGCTTGGGTGAATTTCGCCTTCATATACAGTTTGGGAGAATTTAATTTTGGTAAGTTGAACACAAAAAGACTAGAAACTAAATGACTTACATCTTGTTTTAGAGTTGTGCACAGTCCTGTAAACCTCTTCAGAGAAGCAAAAGGACAAACAGGGTTTTGTGTTAACCCCTACAGTATTTCTCACCTTAGATAAAAAAATAAAAAAATTAAAAATCTCATCCCATCCAGTTATAAAGAAGTTTTTTAACCATTTACTCTCATGCCTTAAAGCGTGAGGAAACGCTTTCAACATCATAAGCAAGATTTCACTAAATTGTATGTATATATAATATTGGTAAAATGTTCCTCATTTTATTGAGGATGATAATGCCAGACAATGGGTTAAAAGGCATTTGGAATATTATTTGAATTCATGTAAAAGGCTTTTGTTTTGCAACAATGTTCTGCATGTCTGCTTTTATTTCAGATTGGCTTTTTAGTTCAATATTTGCATTTAAAGTGCAGTTTCATATGATTTTGAGAAATATAAAATCTCATCCCATACACTGTTCAAAGATTTAATGTTTTGTATCTTCTATGCTCACACAGGTTGCATGTGTTTGATCAAAAATACAGTATGAACAGTGATATTCTTACAATTTTAAAATAAATGTTCCATGAAGATATTTTGTAAATGTCCTACTGTAATTATATCAAAACTTAATTTTTGATTAGTAATATGCATTGCTAAGAATTCATTTGGACAACTTTAAAGGCAATTTTCTCAGGTTTTTTCTTTGCACTCTCAGATTCCAGATTTTCAAATAGTTGTATTTTGACCAAATATTGTTCGATCCTAATAAACAATAGCCTAAATCAAATACTTATTTATTCAGCTTTAAAAATCGACACTTAAGACTGGTTTTGGGATTCAGTGTCTCATATTTCTTATTATTATCGATGCTGAGAACATTTATGCTGCTTAATATTTTTGTGGAAACTGTGATACATTGATTCAGGACTCAAAAGAACAATTTCTTTTCTTTTTTCTTTGTGAAAGGTAAGCTTATACTGCCACCTTTGCTCAGTTTAATGTGTCCTTGATTAATACAAAGACTTCTTCAAACAGTATATTATTCCCATTTCTAATCTTCAACTTTAAATATGAAGCAAACAAGCACTATTGAGTAACACAACTGACTTAATTGTGGTCTTCAACATTATCTAAAACCAAACAGGTGATGCTTTTCCCCAGTCACTCTGGTATCACTATTAAAAATTTTTTGTGGGTTAACAACTTTTATTTGCAGTCTCAGAAATATACTAGGGAGGTAGTTTGTTTGCGGATTCAATACACTCTTGTCTGACTGTTGCCCTCTGTGTGAGTGTATGTGTGAAATCACATCTATTGATCAGCCTAATGCAGGAGGAAGAGCCGGCGGCAAGGTGATCAATGCGCTCTTAATTAACCCCTGTGAGAGAGCATGTGTCTGTCTGTACGCCCGGGTCTAGAAAGGGTGCTAAACTTTGCTCAGGGGTGTATAAATACACCCATCCCAACTGAAACTTGTGACATTCATGCACTTTCTTGCTGCGGTGCATGACATGCTAACATGCAAATTATAACAGAAGACACTTTCAAGCGAAACTGACTTAAAGACATCGAGAATGTGAATGATTTCAGCCTGAAGTCTCCAAACTGTGAGTACTTTTGTGTGAGTCTGTGTGTGCCAATGCATATGAAAATGTTCATGTTCGTTACATAAACAAACAGAATGATTTCATGTCTGTTTAGCTTACTCTTTAGAACCTATTCCTTTATCTTATGTGTTTGTTGGCCAGGTAAAGAATCTTAATATTACTGAATTTAACATACTTAATAACAGAAATGTAAAAAGTCCGAGGTTTAGGGGTATAGGGTGAAAGCATAATTAGCTTTGTGCCATTTCGCACTTCATTCCTTTTATTTTGTCTCATGATTTTTCTAACTTCATGTCCGTTTCAGACGCTGTACGAGATGATGCGGAGGTTCGGATACGTCAGGGACTGTGTGATATGTTTGATATTCGGTTGCTTTCCTTATATCACGTCAACTAAATATCAGACATATTCCTACAGACTCTGGCACAAATCTTCCCATTCTTGGCCTCTCTTCATTCACCATCTGGGTTCATCAAAGATTCAGTTATTCATTACTTCCTTGATTGCTCCTTGAACAGGTTTATAGCTTTGAAGCAACATCAAAACACACAGTAAGACACACAATAACAGATTAATTTATGTTTTTCATGTCTTAGCTTTCATTTCTTAACAAAAACTTTCTGTTTTGCTCATTTATGTTTTACAGAAAGAAATTTACAACTGTGCTAGCTTAATTGCTGCTGTATCATACAGTTAAGGTTTTCACAGTGATGCTATGCAAAAACCATTTTTAGGTTCCCAACGAACCATTACGTGAACAGTTATTTAAACAGCCCTTTTTTTAACGGTTCTGAAGTACTCTTTTCGCAACACATAACTTTTTGTTGAATGTAAAGTTTCCATGAATGTTAAAAGTTTCTTCTTGAAATCTTGCCAATAAAGAAACTTTATTTTTAAGAGTGCATTTACAGAGTAAGTTTTGTATTCTGTGTTCTTATTAATGTTTTCTAACTGAAACTAAATGGCTAGCTGCAGTGTAATAATTTACATTTACTCATCAATTAATATAGGTATGACAAAGACATTTATTCCAAGAGAAACTGACACAGGGAAAATATATGCAATTTTAAAATAATATTAATACAATAATATTACATTTTCATTAAAATACTCAGTACTATTCAACCTTTTGTAGTTCTAGTATTAAACTTGTAGTACTCAAAATGTGTGTGGGTGTTTAAAAAAAAAGAAAATTCACTCTAAATAAAATGCCAGTGTTTATAGATCTAATTTTTAATTTGTCATAAAAAAGACTTTGACCTAGGAAATTGGCCAACAGAGTTTCAGTTAAATGGGCTTGGTCTAATTTAACAATACTCACACTATTGGCATCCACAGTCTAACAAGAGCATTATGGGCCATCAGATTTCACAATTTATAGTCTGACTCATATCAAGGGCGATGACTCTCTTTCAGAGCAGCTTTCTTTGGTTCTCAAATCTTTTGAATCACTATCTGATTTGGTTTGTATATCTTATAACCAGTTGTGTAATTATAGTAATAAATAAGAAATCTCTCTGTGTGTGTCTGTGTGTATGTTACCCTTTAACTCATGACTCAGAAAGCAGTCAGAAAGTGTACAGTCCATGCGCTCAAATTATGTCAGCTATACATTTTTATAAGGAAACTGCATATGATTTCATGCTATTTCAGTCTGAATAGTGAAAATGAATGATGGAGAAGATGAAGTACTGTATATGCCTGAAGCATTTGTTTGGTCATTGCTATTTATTTTTATTATTTTTTTGGCAACAGGCGATGGGTAAAGATTTAATCACTGAAGGTGTTTCTTCAGTTTTACTCAGCTGCCATACAGAAGTAGTTCAATCCATTTTCTTTTTGTTTAAAAAATCCTGGTTATCTGGTTATCAAAAATAAACAAAACTGTAATACACCTAATTAAGTACCATTGAAAAAATATCTTGAGATGATGCATTACAGAATATTCAGATTCATATAACTACTAGCAAAATATTTTAACATAAGTTATTTTAAAATGTTTTTTTTTTTTTAAATTTGTACATTTTAAAAACTAAATTTTAACCCTGAATATACACATAAACGCATCTTCAATATAACCCTACAGACGTGGATGAGACGTGATATTTGTCATTGAAACAAACAAATCTCAATTTTATAATCTTATTCTAATTCACTGCTCATGTACAAAAATGCGTATAGCTTGAAGGGCCAAAAATAGGACATCAAGGATGTATTCATGCATTTTGCAATGTCCCCACAGTGTACACAGTTATTTATTAACACACAGATTAGTGTAATTGCATACGCGATTACATCAGTAAGACTGCATAAATATCCATATTGACACTGAGTAAATATTGTCATACCATTTTTAACAAGATTGTTTTTTTTCACTTTTTGATTTTACTTTAATTGAAAATGCCTTTACTCTTAAACCTCCATCGCTGTGATGTCTAGTTTATCATTATCTGTGCACGAAAACACAAAAATAATATGCACTGTTTCTTGAAGCAACATAAATTAAATTAACTTCAATTAAAAGTAATAGCTTTGTGCATTAAATGCATAACATCATATTTATCTATGTGCGTTATGGTCAAGTAGGAGGGTCAGTTACGCAGAAGTACAGTATAAATATGAGAGATCATGGAGCATCATCACAATAAACTCAAGAGACTCTTAAGAAAGCACAGGAAAGATCAATATACGAGACAAGATTCACAGGGAAAGGTAAAAGCTTTACTTCCTTTAAGTCTAACATTTTGTTTTTACATACCTGAATGTGTCTTAATTTAGGGATTGGTTAGTTAGTCCGTCAGGAAAACGATATATATTGAAAAAATATAATGAATATAAATTATCTAAAGCAATAACTACAGTGATAAACAATAATAATGTTAATACTTCAAGTTTTACTGTAATAATAATAAAGTAATACCAAAAAACAAGATTCAAAAGGTAAAAAATATATATTGTTTTCGCTGACGGTTTAATAAAATGTTATCAATTCTCTATAAAATTTGAACAAAAACATTTAGTAACCAAAAAAAAAAAAAAAAAAAAAGTACCATAAGTATATTTCGAGAGAGACGAAAGAATACTGTGATGCTCAAAACAGTTCAGGATTTAAACAAAGCTTTGAAACCAAGTGCTGCATGCAAACTTCACTCCAAATGATATGTAATAAAGGCTAAATAATAACTGAAGAGCTGGATTTTTACAGATGGGTTCAAATGGTCATATACTGCTGATCGCAGGCTGTCTGCTGAACACAGTTGCTCCAGCTCTCTTAGTGAACAGAGGTGGAGAGTGCACATTCAACACCAAAGGTCACCGCATTTCAAACAAAAGGCCTTACTCTATTTATGTGTGGCACTAATGTCTAAATACATAAACTGTAAGTCTTTGTGCTATTTTTAGGCACCTGTGAATATGAAGGACAGGTCTTCGGCATTGGCGAGAGTTGGATTACTAAAGACTGTTACCAGTGTGTGTGTATGGAGCCCTTCGGCGTGGGCTGCTGCGATCAGTACGTCTGCACTTCTGAGACTACAGGAGGTTTTTTATTGAAGCTTTCCAAGCTGTTTGCATGCGCTGGGGCAAATCTACCCACTAACCTGCATTTATTCAGTGTGTTTTCTCCCCCTGACAGCAGCTCCCTACCAGTGGACTATCCCGAGTGGTGTGAGGTCATCAGAAAGCCCGACTCCTGCACCAGTGTGGCTGTGATGAGAGCCAATCACAAACTCCCTTGTCTTTATGGGAAGTGGGGCAGGACGCGACCTGAGACATGGAAGTCTGACAATGATTTATTGTTCTAAACAAAATCTTAATAAGACGAATTTAGGTTTGCTTGCAGTTTTACTTTTTTGGGAATTGAAAAGCATCAGCCATTTTTAATTGTAGTTTGGGGAATTAATGGTTCTCTGAATAAACAGATGTTGACCCTGATGTTGAAATACGTTGATGTTGAGAACTAATATAATGTCACTAGCTTTACCTGTTTAAATAAAGCTGCTATACACAGAATTCATTTTAGGATACTTGATTCTCAACTATTTAATTTCACTTCACTGAGAAGGTTTTCTAATTAATGGGACATGCCACTGTATAAAACGGAAAATAATCACCATAATTTCTTTATGTGGTCTAAATATAGATTAAATACAGTTAGAAATGCAGTTGCTCTAAATATACAGTAACTTGGATGGACCTATAATTGCAGTTAAGCAATTACAGACAAGTTAATGTGTGATGCCATAATTGTTGATGATTGAATATTTAAATAATTAAACAATTGTTGATTACAGGCTAATGTTGTTATTCTTTCTTCCATGGGATTGCCATCTTTGATTTTTTTTTTACTAAATATGAGGAATGTTTAAAACCTGTATTGGTTGTGACTTTACAATATTATACAAATAAACATAAAAAGACCCATCTAAATTAAATATTGACAAAATGCATAAATGTAAAAAAAAAAAAAAAAATCGAATTAAAGCTTATTTATTTATTTATTTATTTAAACAAAATATGTAAAGGTTTTAGCTTGACAAATGCAATAAGCACAAAAAAAATATATAAAATAAGTACATATGACAAAATATTGCATTTTTGGCATTTATTATAAAACAATGAAACTTTTTACTACAATGCATTTTTTTTATCATTTAAGAGATCATTTTAAAATGGACGTTGTTTCCAGAGTACCGTATTCGTCCAGTGTGTCCAGTATTCTTGTGTTAAGTCGGTGGCAGCAGCAGAAGCTCTGTCTCGTTTCCTGTGCTCTGTCAAGCAGCGGATCTGAAATCTGATCGCAATGAGTCGCTGTCTGTGGAGCGTCCGCAGGTCATAATAAACATGAACGCAAACCTAAGAGCTAACGGTGATAAACTCTGTCAAGATAAAACCGTTCAATTCTTTGATTATCTAAAACCTCTCAAACACAAAACTACAATGTGAAGTATTTAGCCAGGTGTGTTTGCTTTTCTACCAAAAAGTCACATGATAAGTCTGAGCCATCACGTGTCAATGGTCAAGTTTCAGGAAAGTTTTCATTTCTCGTCTAGGAAACCCCGCCCATATCCCGTCCGTTCTGCATAACAATTGGTTCTTATTCAACGATCTTCTTTTTGATTGGTCCAGACTAACGTCACTCAAACTGCTGACGCTCTAACC
The DNA here is from genome assembly GCF_003368295.1 of Carassius auratus. Lineage (NCBI taxonomy): Eukaryota > Metazoa > Chordata > Actinopteri > Cypriniformes > Cyprinidae > Carassius > Carassius auratus. The sequence continues at coordinate 14,417,751 of NC_039258.1, forward strand.
GCGCCTCCTTCTTTAACCTGGTTTAGAGTAATTGATATCGTTTCTAACGCGAAGGACTTGAATTTCATCCGTATGAACTTATAGACATGGTGTCCAAGCCTCACTAATATGTCAAGGTGAGTTGATAAATATGTTATTATCACAATAAATAATCGTTTACTTATGAAATGTACCGCTAAAAGACCGAGTGTCAATGCAGGCTCAGACAGACAGCGTTCAAGGTGTTTGCCGACGTCACGCAAAGTTTACTTACCTTTCTGTTCAATATTAAAGTTTATTTTTGTACTTTCTATTCACGCGGTAATGCTTTTTTGAGTCTGAGAGACTTGTTAGCCTTTATGGGATTATGTGCGTGCTTATGCATGTGCGTACAGTATGTGCACAAATGTGCATGACGTTTGTTTTTATTTTAAGTTAGTCGTTCAAATAACCTATCCACTAGCTTGTTCACTATTTAGGGTGAACTAGACAATTAATATAAAACATTTATTTACATATGAGCTACAGACAATTTAATAACAAAAGTTAAGTTGTAGGATTTTACAACATTAGATCTAAAACTACAACCAAACAGTTGAGCTTAACACGTTTTGGAGAGCTTGATCATGAACATGGACAAGATTTCTGTTAACATTTATGTAAACGTGTACTTTAGGTTGTGTGACTGGTTTCCCCATTTTATGGTTCACTTGAACAGTCCATGTAGTCTTGCTGTCAATGTGGGGTATTAATAGTGCATAAATGACAAGTGGTTCAAAATGGTTTTGTACTAACGCATGTTACTACCCTTTTTTTTATTCCACCAGAATGGACACCAAATCACCTCCAGACATGAGCAGTGCCGACTAACTCTGATGACTTGAGTCAGTTTAGTTTTTGAAAATGAATTTGAAACAGAAAACGAGAAGCATGGAAGAAGGGAAATTCACTGGAAATACCATTTGGCTTAAGAAAATAGTTCTGCTTCTGGGTAGATATTTATAGGGGCAAGAAGAGATATTTCAGTAGGTGTATATGCTGTCAATAACACATTTTAAGGTAGTGAAAACAGTGTGATTAAAAAACGAAGAGGTTTGGGTTGCATAGCAAGACTGGGGGTACATTCAAATTATAGTTTTATTAAATAAGCCAGTCAGAGAACGGAGAGCTGTGAAACATGGATTATGGTGACAGCGCTCTTTGTGGAAGCGGAGAACTGGAGCTGGATCCGGATATTGTGAGCGAGGAGGCGGGGAAACTGTATTCGGAGCTGCAGGTAACCAGTTAAGAGCCTCCACCTTTATTCACCCACCAATTAAAATATCTCTTTAGGCCTGTTCACACCAAGGTTTAAAACTCAAAAATTCACACCGCAACTATAACGATAACATCAGATTGTTGGAATCACTTCCAGAGCTCTTTTCCAGCTGATGAACGATAAAAACATTGACAGTCAGAATCCACTCGACTTCAAGGAGCTCGAGCATTTCAAGTTTGCAGACGAAATGACTGCAAAGTGCATTTATAATAAACAAAACATAGTTGTTCTCGGTGTAAACAGGACCATTAGAGGCATTTTTAGCATTTGCCACTTGCACAAATGCTAAGTTCACAGAGCAGATGTTTCACTGACTTTCATAAGGGAAGTGAGCCGTAGTATTTTTTCCCCTTTATAAGCACAAGTTATATGTAGAGCTCTTCCTGTGAGGGCAGCTGCCCACTAAGATAAGAGCATTAAATGTGTTGGGGGAATACGAATACGATTCACACTGTTTCTTTGTAGTCGGTGGTGGAGACCCATGGAGCTGGTGTGGTGGAGTCCCTGCTGCCCATCCTCGTCTGGGTTCTGGAAGGGCTGGCGAGCTGCAGGGCTCAGCTGAGAGAGAGAGAGGAGGAGGCCGAGAAAGAGAAAGACGAGAGAGAAGAACTGCTGGAGAGGTATCAGAGTGAGAAGACCCTGAGGAGAGAGAGCCAAGAGGTGAGACACAACGGTGGGAAGGAAGAATTAAAGCTCTTCCGTGACCTTTTAACCTTTTTAGCTTTTTATTATACTTTTTTTTTTTCTCAAAATATTTCATCTTTAAACGTGAACTGCTTTATATTACAGAACTGTAGTTTGGGATTTTATATTGGCACCCATAGGCAGAGTTAGTGGCCCATTCATGCATTCAACAATTATGGGTTTATGGGAAGCTTAATACTCCATAAACAGAATAAAGCTATTTGTGACCGCCTGGATAAGTTCTGTTCAAATTGGTCACATTTCTAATTGTTTTTAATATCCATTATAATATTTAATTATTAATTCACATCCTATTAATTCAACTACATTGCGTTTAACAAAAAAAATAATAAATATATTATTATTATTATTAAATAAATATACATTTAGCTGTCAACCGTGAATAATACGTATATCTTTACTGATGCCATCTCATGTGAGTGTGCATGATCAGAAACATATTTATTATGTATTTCATTGTCATTTCCTTTCTAATTAGTTTTGCACAAAGTTGCACCTATTAAATGTAAAAACTTTTTTAAAAATGAAACTTGTGTACATGCCATCAGCGCTATTTGGAGTTGGATGACCAGTTTGAGCAAGAGAGGAGGGCAATGCGTGCAAGAGAAAAGGAGAGAGAAAAGAGAGAAAGAGAGCTGGAGAAGAAAGCAAGGGAACAAGCTGATCAATGTGAGTCTCGCCGAATAAAACCTTTCACCCTTCTGCCCTCTATCTGCCCATCTAGAATGGTAACACATTGGCATGGTCTATATTAATAAATATTTGAAGTATATAAGCATTGTATTTTATTTGTAGTGATGGCTTTGGAGGAGCAGAAAGCAAATCTGACACGAGAGCTAAACTCAATCAAACACACACATAACAAGGTCTGTGCATCTGTGTTAGTTTAGCTTGAGCTTGTTGGTTACTTTACATTTAAATTGCTAAAATATATATTTTTCAATCTTCTCTTTTAATATCCAGTTAGTACTGACACACCGAGATCTGCTGGAAAAGAAAAAGGAGTGGGAGAGTGAGGCCTTCACTTTTAGGTAACACACACTTCCCCTTTCTTGAGAGGTAGAGGAATGCCACAATGTGATACACATTTCTTGCTTAGCATGATTTGCAAAAAGACTAACATTTCCTGTGCATTTGAGAAGGTAACTATTAGAGTGTTGTGAAGTGTCAGCGGGACATTCTCCTTGTTTGCAGGAATCATGTGCACCGCAAACATTCAGAAGCTGTTTCTACCCAGGGTCAAACAGAAACCTCCAGTGAAGAGGTTCATTTGTTTGTTGTTTTCTCCAAACAATATTTTGCATATTTTTGCATTCATGTCTACTGTAATACAATAAATATCTGTACTTTCATAACAGCATCCTTTTTATCTTGCAGCATGATCCAAAAGCTGGCAGTGCCCCTGATTCCACTGCGTCAGAAATGAGTAAAGTGACCGATGCTGAAGCTGATAATAATAACGGTCAGTCCTTCATCAGTGACATCATAAGCTCCACCCCTGAGCTGGCTCATCTGAAGGGCTTTATCCAAACTAGGTATAGAAATCTTTATAACATCTCATTGTTTTGCCCTAGACTGTTTCAACTTTGACCATGTTGAATATGTAAAATGTATATGAAAATTCAGCTTTGCTATCACAGGAAAAAATGTATTACAATAGAAAACAGTTCTGTAGATTTTTTTATACTGGAAAGGCGCTTTAAGACTTAAGAATTTACATATATAAGAATTTACATATATATATATATATAGCTTTCTGAATTTCTTTTCTTTTTATCTTCCACTTTGAGTCCAGGAAGTGAGTGGGAGTTGATCATCCTGTTGATGTTCTTTTATTTGGTTTACTTTTAAGTCATGTTAGATGATTCATTGTGATTTTTTTTCCTTCATGAAAAAAATGAGAAGAAACACAATCTGAGTTATAATTTGATGGTTTTTCTTTTATACAAATAACTAATCTCTTTCCAATAAACTTTATCTTTTTATCTTCATTTTTGTCTTGTTGTTCACCTCTCTCTCTCTTTTGCTCTCTCCAGCTCCACTGTTTGCTCAAAGACAGCAACTTCTGATTTCAACTCCACTTTGCTTGATGAAATGAATCAAGCCCAGGAGGATAAGAGAGAGGTGGATGAAGACCAGAAGGTGAAAGATGGAGAAAAAATGGAGGAGGAAGAGATGGATGATGACTCTGATTGCTTGGAGTGGGAGTTGAGAAATACAGACTCTGTGTTTTCAGAGTTATCTGAACTCAGCAGTGAATATGTCGAAAACGTCGACCGGGGGGCCAGTGTCAGAGGTACAGTACGATCATGTGTCTAATTTGAATGTATGTGTGTTGTTTAGATGAACAGGGAGAACAGCATCAATCCTTTTTATCAAATCTTACGTTTTTTGGTTTATTATGCAGCTCTCTGGAAGACTTGATTCTGATTGGTCAATTGCAGTATTCAGATATATTTGTATATAGTAATCACTAAACTGTAAATTTGGCCCTTGCTCTTCTGCACTGTGCTAGTTTCACGTATCACTCCGTTGCCCCTTTCTTTTCATATAATAAAATAATTTAACCCCAAGCTAATATTTAATGTCCATTCATGTATTTATTTTTTTGGTACGGGCTTGTAATAAGCATTCAAATGTACAGTCAGCTGGTTATACCGGTAAAATAAACCATTTCGGGATCATTTCAGAACCCCTTGTTTATTTGAATAAGTGTAACACTAATAATAACCAGCTGACTTTGCATTATGCTTTACTTCAATATAGATCCATCACTGTCTACATATGTGTGTGGTTGAAGCTTTGTGTTTTTGTTTGGTTTGCAGATAGCACAGAGCAGTTCGAGCAGATTCTTTCTCAGTATGAGGAACTAAAAACCACTCAGTAAGACAGTTTTTCTAATCAATCCGTTTGAGGCTCGGATCATGACCCGTGTGTTGTTATACAGTTTTTCCTCTCTCTGTGTCTCTGTCTCAGTGAAATGGTGGATGCTGCTCGTAAGGCCCTTATATCCCGTGTTGAGGAGGTGACCAGTGAGAGATCTGCCCTGACTATGGAACTTGATTCTTGCCGTGAAACCATCAGCCGACTGGAAGGAAAAACCAAAGAGATGGAGGATGAAATCAAGCGGTAAAAAAATCTCTCAAAGAGTAATTTTCATCTGTTTTGTTACTTTTAATGGTTCAAATGAACAGGTTTGTTAACAGTTTGTGTTTCGCTTGTTCTATTATGTATGTTTTTTTATGAAATGGCTTTTTATATTTTTAAAACAGGTTACGAAAAGAGCTTGAGACAATCTCAGAGGACCCTGATGTAAGTCTGCGATTGATTTTAGTTGCATTCCTGGAATGTTTATGGACGTCACTCTTCTAGAAATGATACTTTTTTAGTAACATTGAAATCAGTCACTAATTCCTGCCTCGTTCTCTCTTGCTCTCTCCAGGCTTCACTACCTACCTCCCTCCGTCGCTTCTCTCGTTCTGAGATGGCCCGGGTGGTCATGGAGAAGAATCAGTACAAAGAGCGACTGTTCGAACTGCAGGAAGCTATGCGGCGTGCCCAGCTTCAGAGGTGTGTGAAATTCTCTCTCCCTTGATGCAAATCTTATACTGACTGAACCGTAAACTGACTGATCTGTTCGCCGTCACCGTAAGTGGAGCATTATGGGTATTAATGATGCAACAAATAATGTGGCTTGTCTGTATATTTGTAACTTTGAATGAAGTCTATAAATAACTTCCCAGAAAAATCTCTCACGCCTGAGCACCTGAGAAACCAAATACCCACAGCGCCCTAAGATTGTGACCTCTGCACAAACAAAGACCTCTTTTGTTGTTGTTGTTGATGTTTTATACACAGAACATGAACAACTGTAGTATACACACACACTGATTTATGCATTCTGTCCTTCTCTACAGTAGAGTTACAAAAGAAGAGCGCCCCCCTGTGGAAGGGAAGGGAAGTGTCTGGAGCAGGTGAGGTTACTGTATATACTGTACAACTAGTGCTAACAGTGAGTTGGTGCGTGGTATTTCCTGCTGTGAGCCTCTCGTTTTTCTTGCAGGTTTAATCGTTTTCTAGGTTTGACAAAGGGTCAGTTAGCTCCAGCCTCAGCTGTTGCTTTAACCATCTCTCCCACAGCAGCTTCTGCACAAACACCAGTGGGGTCTCCACAGAAACTCCCTAGAAAATCACCCCAAACAGAGTGAGTCCTCTTGCAGTAGTAGTTTTAAATACCTGCTAATTGATAGCCATGATCGTTATTTTGCTTTGTATTAAAGTAGAGTATAAATGTTAGTTTAATATGGTTCTTAAAGTTATTTGATTTACAAGAAATTTTAAATTGCCTGATATTTTTAGGCCTCGAGCACCGCGGTGCGAGGATCCTCTTGGAATTGCTCTGTTTCTTATTATTGTAACTTGACACACAGTCATGAGGCTGTCTGTCATCTCCTGTTTTATGCTTTTTTTTCCCCCCTGCATGTTGGTTGCACCATATGACCCTGACCTCCGATATTAATAATCACTGAAGGACTTTTGAAATACATTTTTTTACAGGGTTAAATATTTGCCCCAGGAAAAAAAAAAAAACACAGGATAAATAATAATTTAGAAATTAAATACATTATAATTACTCAAGAGGTATATTCAATTCATTGTATGTGTGATTTGTATTTTTAATGTAATGTAAATTTATTTAAATGTCACTCACAAATGAATAGAAATGTCATTCACTCAAATATACACTGCGATTCAAAAATGGTAAGATCTGTTTGTTTTTGAAAGATGCCTTTTGTGCTCACCAAGGATGCACTTATTTGATAAAAATAAAGTAAAACAATAATATTATTGAAAAAAGTAACTCTTATGTTAACATATTTTCAAATGCAATTAATTCCTGTGATGGCAGAGCTGAATTTTCATCAGCCTTTACTTCACTCTTAATGTCTCAATATCATTTAGAAATAATTCTAAAATGCTGAAATTATTATAACCGTTAAAAAGTTTTGCTACCAAATATTTCACTACATTTATGCATGATACATTTATATTACAGAAAGTTTAAAGGAACAGCATATTCTATTCATATTCATATTCTAATATTCTATTTATTTTTTAACATTAAGAAAGTCTTTACTGTCAGTTTTAATTAATTTAATTCACTGACCCAAACTTTTGAACAATGGTGTGTATTTGAGAGACTATATACACACACACACATTCTCTGTTTCTTGTGCTTTTCATTATTACAGTTTGTTCAAATAGTGAATGATTTTTTTTTCTTGTGCAGAAGTTCTCCATCTCCCAGATTAAGGAAAAGAGAGTTGTACAGAGAGATCCGTTCTCATGTGTGGGGTACTCTGGGTAAAAAACAGCTCCATGGCTGGAGCATGCCTCTCTGTGTTACAAACATAAAGGTAAACACACATCTTTATCTTGTTATCTGTAGCACCAGGTATAGAGCCGTCTATTCCCCAAAGTGCATCTGAAACACATATTCAAGTCCAAGTGTGCTTATCAACAATATTTACAAGTAATGAATGGGATTATGAATCTGTCAGTTGATTCTGAAAGTGTGTTTGTGTGGAACAGGACTCTGAACTCCCTCCTGAGCCCAAAGATGTGCCCGTCCTCATCCAGCTGAGACTGCTGGACCAGAGAGACTCTACAGCCAAGGTGAGAGTCCCTGAACAGTCATCCACTCTTACTGTAGTACTATTGACATACTATTATTGAAGCTATTACTTATCCTAATAGTCTTACTAATTTTAATATTTCAGCATTAAAGGGATAGTTCACACAAATATTTAAATTGTCATCATTTACGTACCCCCCATTTGTTAAAGTTTCTTTATTAAGCTGAACACAAAAGAAGATATTTTGAAGAATTAGTTTCAGCTTTTTCTTACAGATAAATGACACCAAAATTCTTCTATGGTAAATATACACAGTTACAGTATATACATGATTACATTATATTTATTAATATTCATTATATTATTATTTCAATACTAAAAAAATAATTACAAACACGTGCACGCACACACATAAAGTGTGTGTGTATGTATGTATGTATGTATGTGTATATATATATATATATATATATATATATATATATATATATATATATATATATATATATATATATATATATATATATATATATATATATATATATATATATATATATATATATATTTAGTTAACAATAAAAACATTTAATTTAATAAAGTTTTGTGTCCCAGTGATAAAAGAAGAGAGTGTTAATTCAGTTTAGGATATGGTGAGTAATGCCAGCTTGAACATAATATAATTGGTGCTTAATATCTTACGTCACCATAGTTTACATTTGACTTCGTGTTTATTTCCCAAGAGTGTATGCGTAACCCAAAGAGGAAGTGATCTATTCTGACTTTAGCCAGCGGAGATGAAGGTCAGGGATGTAAAGGATGTTGATTAATAAATCTTGAATCTTTTACAGCTCACATGTGCTGTCGCAGTTCCTCCAGAGATATCAGGAGAGCAGACGGTACGTTCAACAATCCTTCACAGTATTTACAGCTGATAAACTTGTACAGGGTTCCCACACCTTATGACTAATGCATTACTGGCCGATTACTGGTTTTTAAAAAGAATTTCATACACATTACACTCATAATAAGCAATCTCGCCAATTGAATATTTTTGAGCCAAGCCTAACTAGAATAAAATTGTAATTTCCCAGCACTGGAAATCCCAGTTTTAAATTTCCCTCATATTTTCAGGTTTCCCATCAATGTGGGAACCTTGTATTACGGAACAGGTTGTTTTCTTGTCCAAAAAATGCATTTAACCACCACCTTCACCTAATTACCATGTTGCATGATGTCATTGATGGTTGTAAACATGTCACTCGCCGCCTCGCTTCCTCAGTGTTCTGTGTGGGCCGTCACTGGACCTGCATCCAGCAGTGATGTCACAGTGATTGACCCGGCTCGCTCCAATACCATTCTGGATCAGTTCAGCCTCCCACCCACGTCCCCTGCGTTATGCATCTGTGCTGTGCCCCCTGCTGGTCAGTCTGAGCTCTGCAGCTTTGTAGAATTTCCCCAGGTGTTCACAGCTGGATCAGTGGTGCTTGTGTAAGACTTCTGATGTCAGGGGCGATATCTGAGTAATAGTACTTATCTATCGTATTATCTAGAGGAATGTGTGCTTTTCTTGAGTATTACTCAAGAACACTTTAAAATGTACACTTTTTTCCAAGAAGGAAAAATACAGATTTTTCTTTTAGCATTTTTAAAGTACTCTATCATTCAGTCGTTTGGGGCTTGTAAGATAAATGTATTTGAAAGAAGTATGTGGGTCTTATGCTCAGCTAGGCAGCAATTATTTGATGAAAAATACAGCAAAACAGTACTGTTTTGACATATGATCCCAAACTTTTTCCCACTGTAGTGTACATACTGTATTTTCCAGATTATTGTAACTTAACACAGTAAGAAGGTCAATCACTTTTATTTAAAGCCAACAAAACAATTTTTTATGTCCTAAAGACATAGAAAGACTCAGGAGACTGAGAAAACTCCTTAAACAGGTTATTTATGAAGTTTAAAGTTATTCAAAACCAGTCTCCTCAAGTTGAGGGAAACTGCACTTCAGAATTAATTTAAAGGATCTTAGCAAGATCCTTCTTTGGTATTTTCTTCACTTTACCCATCACAAACTAAAACAATAATCTATATTTACACCCGTCTGTAGTTTATAGTTGAATGTTTTCTTTATTACATATAGCTGCATTATTAACGTTTCATGGCATTTGTCTTCATATGAGAGTATGTAATTCTAAGAGAATGTGTTTTACTGAATGTTGTTTCACTTATGTCTGTGCTTGTGTTAGGAGACACTGCGGGGACCGTGTGGATTGGAACACTGGATGGAGGGTGAGGCATGCCCTTCTTATTTAATTTTATTTCAGTAGGTTTTATCCCTAATATTAGTTGACATTTACATTTATGCATTTAGCAGACGCTTTTATCCAAAACGACTTACGGGGCATTCAGCCTATACATTTTTTACCAGTATGTAATTGAACCCACAACCTTTTGCACTGCAAACACAACGCTCTACCACTGAGCCACAGGCAAATTTTCATGCATAATTTAGTTTACAGAAATAAATTCCTCCTAAATGCTGTATATATACTTGTATGTAGTTGAAAAAGTTATTTTTATTATTATTATTATTATTATTTAATCAAAACAGGCCAACTGGAATTTGATTGATATTATTTGGATTAATTAGTTATCAATTTTTGCAAATGAAGTCTTCCTATATATATGTGTGTGTGTGTGTGTGTATGTACATAACAGTATATACTTTTTTTTTTTTCTGCTGCATGGGTTTCAACTGCTCATGTTTCTTTCTTGCAGTGTGCTGATTCATTCGTCCTCCAGCTCCAGACGCCGCTGTCTGCAGTCCGTCAGTCTTTCTGAGGGGGTTCACTCTCTGACGTTAGTGTCTGTTGAATATTGTCTGTCAGCTTGTGTCATCTGTGGTGTAAATGAAATTCCTGAGGTTTCTGATGGAATCCCTCCTGTTTGTAAAGGTATTCTCAGGGCGAGGTGATCGCTGGCTTGGCCAATGGGACGCTTGCATTCTTCACCCACAGTTCAGGTGTCTTTTTGTGGCTTAGTCTGCTTGGGTGTGTTTTTTAAAATATACATTACTTATTACTTATAATTATAATTTTTCTAGGCGTCTGGAATCTCCAGTCTCAAGAGGTGCTTTCGCTCGGCACGCCTCCTTTGCAGCCCGTTCGTTGCTGCTTAGCAAAAGAGGGCTGCCTTTGGGTGGGCTACTGGAATAAAGTTTACATGATCAGTGTGAAAATTCGGAAAGTAGAGGTTGGTCTCTGACCGAAAAGGTGTCATTGATTGTTCATCTTGTGCATCACAATCCTCACTCATTCACGTTTCTCTTTCTGTCCATTTAGAAATCGTTCACAGTGTCTGAGCGAAGTGAGCAGCAGGTGCGTTTTCTGTGCGCGGCAGGAAGTGGCGTTTGGGCTGCCTGCCGTTTGGATCCAATCCTCAGGCTATTTGATTGGACAACTGGCCGTCCTCTACAAGAAGTAGATTTATCATCCATAGTGACTAAAGCTTTAGGTATTTGATTTGTATTTATTTATTAATATGGGTAATTTATTGAATTTTACATGCATAGGTGTCTACTCTTCCAAAGCATTAGTGAGTTGTTGACTATCTTTATTCAGCAAGGATGGATTAAAAATTTACAAAAGTGACGCATGATTTTGTATGTGATTTTTATTTTTTATTTAATCTGCTTGGGCATCTTCATTTTGCAGGCTCTGCTTTCCTGTCCCTCTCTCCTCTTCAGATCACAGCCTTGTCTGTGGTCAGCGGGCGGTTGTGGGTGGGAACAGGAAGTGGGGCAATCTTCTCAGTTCCACTTTCCCTAAGTGAGTGTTTTCCCCCTAACTAAAATTAACTATTCTTAAATGGTTTGGAATTGTGTAACTTCTAAATGTTTTGATCTATTTTTTTTTTTTGCAGCTTCAGAGTCCTGCTCTATACCATACTGCTCTCTTGCTTCAGCTCAGCTCTGTTACCATGGCCATCGACAAGCAGTTAAATTCATCATTTCTGCTCCAGGTTTGAAACAAATATTGTTAACATTCAGTAACAGTAGATGGAAGATCAGTATTGGCAAGTATTTCAATACTTTGTTTCTTTTTTATCTTTTTTTTCTTTTTCTAACCAATGCAGGCTGCCGTAGTTCCTCCAGTTCAGCAGATGGCGCTGCTACTACCTCTCAGCTCATTCTCAGTGGTGGGGAAGGATACATCAACTTCCGAATTGGTGTGACTTTCCTTTTGGCACAGTTATTATGCCATAAATAATTTACATTTTTCCATTGAGAATGTTTTAAGATAAGATTATAATTAAGTGTACTATTCTTTCCTTTAGGAGATGATGGAAGTGATGGGGCCAATGAGTCTGTCCTACAGAGATCAGAACGAAGTCACATGATTATTTGGCAGAGCCCCACCCCCTCTGTCCCAAACCCCGCCCTCTGAAAGCACTTCAGCTGTTCACTCAAACAGTCTTTAAGCTCTATCTGGATAGGATTGAGCGTACTACATAAACAATGCATCAATTTTCTCCCGTCCCCCTTCTATTGATGCTCCCAAAGAGAAGTAAAGGGCTAAAGTCAAATTAAATCAGTAAGAGTTCTAGGACCTACAAATCTTCATTCTGCACTTTCATTTTTTTTTTTTGTGATCTAACTTTAAATGACATTGTATTTTTTTTAGTTTTATAACTGCTCCACAGACTTCTCTCCAGTGTGCCTTAATGTGCGTTTCCAAATTCTGCCTTGTATTTGAACAGTGACTTTTTTTTCTTTTTTAATTGTACACAACAATCATCCTAAATACTGGAACAAAGATGGTGTGTAATTGTAATGCTAGGCCAGGACCTATTAATATATAATTTTTTATTTTATTTTATTTTAAATCATGAGGAGTGATGCAAATGATATGCTGCTGGCCACAACGTGAAGTATTTTCAAAAAGAATCTTATGTTTGCTTGTCTTGCATTAGAAAAACTGGAAAAACTGGCACAAAGAAAAGTGACATCAAGATTGACACACTACCTGCATTCGGTGACTTTGACATCTATAGTGCACATACTTCAATCTGAACAAAATGGTTATTTTTCTTTAGGTTTGGTGTTATGGTGTGGTTTTATTTTTCATTTTATTATTATTGGTTTCAAAGTTATATGTTGTGAAATCAATGGAAGCTTCTGTATGGTGACTTGTGCAGTATTTTTGGAATGTGTGGCTCTTCCTATTTAATAAGCGAGAGAGAAAAGTGACAATGTTTTGTTAACTGGAAAATGTTATGAAAATGTGCAACTTTGTAAATACATTTTCACTCTGATTATAAATTGTTGAGTTTTTTTGAAAATTATTCAGTATTGTTAAAATGAAGCTCCAATGCTGCATGCTCGGTTTTAAATTATGAACAACTGATCAGTGCTTAAAAAAATGTATCACCCATGTTTTGCACAACAGAAGATTTATATACACTGTATAAAAGTTTTGCTGCAAAAAAGAAATACAGAATTACGTGTCCAAAAAAAAACTCATAATGTACATTGCACTACAGTTCCACATAACTGCAATTTCATAGTTTTTTGTAGTAGTAGCATCGAACACCACATTGTAACAATCATACTGTATCTGTCAGCCTTCATCCGTGCTTATCGATCCATTTTCCATCTGAGATGTTGGCCTCGCGCGGGGCTCAGGGCGTGCTGCGGCCGCGGTGGGGCTTCCGTATGCGGCGGCTCAGGGTGCGAGCGATCCGCTCCACGGCGTTGCGTTTGTGTGTCAGCTCAGTTCCTGATTTCAAACCCTCAATATTCCCACTGTACCACATCACCCAGCCCCCCATAGACAACAACACCAGCAGAGCTCCCGAATACAACAACAGATCCCCAAAGTCGCGACCCCCGACCTCAAGCGGCACGAACACACCGATCAGAAGAGCAGACACCCCGAGAAGATCCAGGAGGACTGCCAATACCAGGACAAACTTACAGTGGGTCAGTCCAACACGGTCAGCTGCAGGCATGGTGCACGCCCTTCTGCCACGAGAAGAAATCAAATTTAAATTAAATTTATGCATTTAGCAGACGCTTTTATCCAAAGCGACTTACAGTGCATTCAGACTATCATTTTTTACACATCATAAGAAGAACAGTATTAAAATCCTGAAGAGTCTCAGTTCTAGTAGAACAGGCCTTTTCGATTAATAAAACTGAAGATATCTTTTAGGTATAAAAACAATTGTTTTATGTTGCTTTATCTATAATCGAGCACTACCTTCCAAATAAAGAACACCAGCCTACACTGAGAGATTATAATTTTACTTACCTTTTATGACTGAAATGATATTCGTTTACGCAACTGCGAAAGTTGACACATTTGTGGTCGTTTGTGTTTTTCCGGGATTTGCCACCTGAGTTCAATCTAGCGGTGACGTCACGCAGGTGCGATGTCTTCTTCTTCTTCGTTTAGTTTTATGTTGTTAAAGGTCCATACCGCCACCTATTTTGGAGTGTGTAAAATCATGGCTTATCTTCTAAATACTCGTTTCATGCATAAACTTAATTAAAACTTCAACAACTGCGCTTTGGGAATTTTCTATCCCTTTAATATCCCATTCCCTCCCAAATATTATAATACATTCTTTAAATCTTCTACATTAAACTAAAACATCTATATTTTCTTTGCAATCACATACCTCACATTTATCTGTGTTTATTTTACTCGTAAGAAATAAAATATTAAGTCTAGTATGTCTTAAATTTAGTCTTGTCTATATTATTTCCTCTCTTCTATTTCCTCTCTTCTGAATTCTGTAATATTCTCTTCCTTTATTATCTAAATCCCATATCTGTTTATTATTTTTTTTGCCACTGTTTATCAATTTTACTTTTAATTAAAGAGGAATAAAAGAGGAATCTCTATTTTATCAGAATTATTTAGCACATCTTTCTCTAATTTATCAGCTTCTTCATTCCCTAAGATTCCTATGTGCTGGAATCAACAAAACTGAACTTCTATTTGCAATCTTTCAAAATTTAACAATACTGAGTAAATGTCTTTTAAAATATCATCTCCAGTTGTTTGATTTTTTGTCTTCCTCCACCCATTGTAAACCCAGAGATACTACAACTAGTTCAGCTGTATATATAGACACATGATTGGATATTCTTTTTTGAATCTTACTTTGAATTCAAGAATAGCAATACGCACACCCACATGTCCATGATCAGGATCTCTAGAACTATCTGTGTACATTTCTAAATAGCCATAATATTTTTTTGTTCATGAACTCTTAAACTAAATTACAAATATGTTCCTTTCCATTCTCCAACCATTGCTTTTTATTTTTAATTATGTCTAAGTTAACCATAGGTTCTAGAAATATGGTGGAATTATGACATTTTCTGTTATAAAATCAAATGTATTCATATCACATTCTTTAGTTTTCTTACCTATGTTCCAACTTAAACCTTTAAATACATGTAGATGCAAGATATTTCTCTATACTAACTTTTTCTATACTTTCTATACTATACTATACTTTTTGAGAATAACATATAACACAATTTAGTTTGTGGAATTTTAAAACCCAATTTATAAGACCAATTTTCAACATTTTTAATTTCTTTCAGAATTTTGTTATTAAGGGGGGGGGGGGGGGGGGGGGGGTGAAATGCTCGTTTTCACTCAATCTCCTGTTAATCTTGAGTACCTATAGAGTAGTACTGCATCCTTCATAACTCCAAAAAGTCTTTAGTTTTATTATATTCATAAGAGAAAGATAGTCTGTACCGATTTTTCCCAGAAAAACACGACCGTCTGGAGGCGTGACGTGTGGGCGGAGCTAAAGAATCACGAGCGCCAGTAGGCTTTTGCGTTGAGAGCGTTTGGAAACTGTGACATTACCAAGGAAAAAAACATCCAAAACAAACCATGGCTAACAGTCAGATTTGGCTTATATGTATGATCCAGAATCAGAACCAGAGGCTGAAATTTAACAAGAGCAGCATCAGCAACGACGTCTCTATGTGGTATGTACTGAAACTGTATATATTTGCTTAGCGGTTTTGTAAAATGGCTAAGTTCCACTTTATGTCGTCTTTTTTTAAAAAATTTTTAAGCTGTACATGTGGAAAGTGCAGCTTAATGACAACATCGCATGTTGTTTACTTAATGTGCTTACGCGCTGATAGCTAAGTTAACAACACAGAGATATTTGAAGCAGTTTTGCCCTTGCAACCAAAAACACACTTCTTTTGTGACAATTTGGTCTCTCGCTCTGATCAGTGAATGTCAGTGCTCTGCTCTACGGGAGCGCGCGCTCTTCCGGGGAGAAGTGCCTTAGGACCCATATAAGGAAATTCCGCTCCATCTAACGTCACACAGAGCCATACTCGAAAAAAACTTTCCGAAACTTGTGACAAACAAAAAGGAACAAAAATACTCCTTCAAACGTACACCTTAATTTTTGAAACTTTGTCCATGTTAAGCATGGGAATCCAGCTCTTTAACAGTGTAAAAATCTCAGTATGCATGAAATAGCATTTCACCCCCCCTTTAACATACTTAAAATTTTTTACTCTTTTTCAAATGACACCTTCATCAGCATAAAGGGCTGATTGACTCCCTCACCCTACATGGCTAAACATATCATTTATCATAATATTGAATAAAAGAGGACTGAGCACACTACCTTGAGGAACTCCATTAATAATATTATACCGATCCTACATTTACCATTACTGACCTATTTGTTGAAAAATCTCTTTACCCAATTAAATAGTCTTGCACTTATTCTTAGATTATTCATTTGTATTAATAATCCTTCTCTCCACATAGAATCATACGTTTTTTCTATATCAAAGTAAACAGTCATCATTATTTACTTCATACTAATTGACTTTTCTATTTCATTGCTTATTTTAATTATAGCATCTGTTGACCTTTTCTAAAACCACAATGATGGCTATTAATAATCCCTTTTTTCTAGATAATAATTTTCTTCATCTATTTGCAAAGATGTGATGTTAATGCAATTGGCCTGTAGTTCCGGACTTTCAGGAACCTTCCCTGGTTTTGGAAAAGGCAGGATAATTGCTCTTTTACACAGTCTAGAAACTTCACCTTCTCTCTGAATTGTATTAAATAATTCCAGAGTGAACTTTAATGCTTCTTCTGGTAGATGATGAAACATGGTATAGCTCTGTTGATCTTGTCCTGGGGCTGAATTTTTCGATCCAATGGCTCTTTTAAGCTCCATCATATTAAATTCCAAATCTAAAGGGTTATTCCCATCTTTCTTTTCAATAATTAGCTGCCTATTTCCTCTTAACATTTCTTCTTTCCTTTCCTTATGATAGTCAGTAAGATGACTGCAACTATGTATTCCTGAAAATTACCTAGTAAATCAGCCTTTTCCTTTTCTGTAACATCAATGTCCTCCCCTTCCAGGAAGTACAGGAATTGATTTCTAAACTCTTTTCCCACAGATTTTCTCCACACATTTCTTTTTGTGGATTTAATAGTTCTTCTCACTATAGTATTATATTATATTCTCCATATTCATATTTTTCTTTAAAATGAATTGAATTCTTGATTTCTTTCTTTAATTAACATAGAACATTCATCACTCCACCATGGAACTAATTTCTTGTTTTGAGATATTACTTTCTTAGGAATGTATTCTGCTGCTGCACTAATTATCATTCAGCTAACTTTGCACAAATGTCTACATTACCATTCATTTGTAGTAGTTAAGCTTCTTTTTTACAATGTTCTTTAAAATCTTCCAATTTTGCTTTGGAGAAACACCATTTATAATCATTATTATCCTTTTGTCTGTATACTTCAGCATCGATTTTACATAAAAATGGAAAATGATCACTACCAAGATTTTCTGTGCTTACTTTCCATACAATAAAACTAGTTGTGATGAAACCAATGTAAGATCAATGCTAGACATTTTTTTTCTTCTCAAATCAATTCTAGTACCCTTTAAATAATTTAAACATACCAATCTTCATAAATCCATCAATTCTTCAATCATTACTCCATTGCTATCTGTATGTTCACTACACCATAAACTATTATGGGCATTAAAATCTCCACACCATTTCTCTATTTCCATTTCTTTGCATTATTTAATTAAAATCATTTTATCATAATTTTATATTATAAAAATTAATTATAAAAGTACAATACTGATTATTATAAATGTATATGATTATGCATTATCCTAAAAGCTAATCCTTCCTTAATAAATGTAGTACATCCCCCTCCTTTTTTATCAACTCTGTCTTCACAAATTGAACTACATCCTGTTAGAACAAGGTTTAATTGTGGTCTTAACCAAGTCTCTGGGGTTTCATCCATGTCACTTAAAAACTTCTTAAATTCCTGGCCATTTGCAATTTGACGCCTCGAGTTCCAATGCAAAATACTCAGTGCCACTTTTATCCACTACCGGAGTCAAAGTTTAGGGGATTCATCATTTCAAATATGGCCTTGGTCTCCATACTAGAAATTCCTAGGTACTTCTTTGCAGCTACTTCTGTTTCCTCAATTCATATATTACTTTGCATATGAAAGCATCAAACTTTGTATGGTTAGGAGAGTTTCACTCCTGACCCTAGGGTTGTGGGTGTTCATGGTGTGTGTTCACTTTGGATGGGTTAAATGCAGAGCACAAATTCTGAGTATGGGTCACCATATTTGACTGTATGTCATGTGTGTGTTTTTTTATTTTACACTGATGAGATGGTTCTTTCATAAACCCTTGAACTCCTGTTTCCTTTACTTTTTCTTTCCCTGTTTTTACAGGTTTGTTTTGTTTAGGCTTGGTTACATCTGAAACTTTCTTCAGTGCTTCTGCAAAGGAAACATTATTCATAATTTAGATTTTTCCACCTTAATTTCATCCATAGTAACAGATAAAGGATGTCCCGATATAAGTTAACTCCTCTGAGCTTCTGTTCCAGGAATGTGCATCTTGATATTCTACGGTCCAGCGTTTTTATGTTCAGTATCTTATCTTGTTGAGCTTGTTGACAGTGTGAATCATAATTCATTTATTGCTCAAGTATTTAGCGAACTTGACCGTTCCTACCTCAATCACCTTGGCCTTTGAAATCGGATGGAAGTTATCCTCAAAAGTCAAAATAACACTGAATTGGTTCATTGACAGGTATTACATTATCACGTCCTCTCACTTTTTTTAAATGTATATCTTCTGTTTCTCTTTTTTCTTATGCTTATCATCTACCTTTTGCCATTCCATTTCCCTGTTAATATCTCAACTCCCATACTGAGATCCTGAAGCCATTCAATGAGATTCACGATATAGCTGCTGTGACTCACCTCTGGTTCCCTCCATTCATCATCCAGTGGCTCCGCCTCCGACCCGCAGGTGGTGTCGCGTGACCCGCCTTTCTTAAACGTCATTCATTCACTCGTTTGTTTTCCGTTACGTTTCCCCTAAATCACAAGACATGAAACATAAGAGGATGTGACGTTGGGGGCTTTTTATTTGGTTTCATTCTAGTATAAACACCTTTCACACTGATTTACCGGTTTCCAGCGAACCAGATGTCGTTTCTCTCAAACCAAAACCAAAACGTAATTGTAGAGGATTTACCGGGATTAACTGACAAAACATTCAGAAGCGCGTGAATCTCAGTGACGCTTTACTTCCGTTCAGACAACGCTCTGTTGTTTGGGGAATGAGTTGTATTTTTCAGGAAATTTATCATAGCTCTTAAAAAAAAAGTCCCTTTTTGAAAAGTTTGCGTATAAACACTATTTAAAATGTACTTCGTATATCATATGAAATAATAATCCAATTTTTTTTTAATTCAATAAGATATTATTTTTTTTACTTCTCAGATGTGATGTTATACTAGTCTATGATACATCACACCTGAGGAAAAAACACCTACATTTTATTAAGCAAAAATATGAAAGTTGGTTGTAATGAGATCCATAAATGCATTAAGTTCTAACCAAAAAGTAATTTTTTATGATTTTATAATAAGTGGTAAAAGTTGCCATATGGCACCACTGTATCAAAAAGAAAAAAAAAGAAAAGAAGGGTAGTTTTTCTATAAAATTATTTTATTTTCTATGTAAATGCACATTTCTTTTAAACATTTATAGATTTATATATTTGGAACTTATATATTTGAAGAATCACGAGCACGAGTAAGCTTTTGCTTTGAGAGCGTTTGGAAGCTGTGACATTACCGAGAGGAAAATAACATCCAAAACAAACCATGGCTAACAGTCAGATTCAGCGTATATTTATGATCCAGAATCAGATCCAGAGGCTGAAATTTAACAAGAGCAGCATCAGCAACGACGTCTCTATGTGGTATGTACTAAGCTGTATATATTTGCTTAGCGGGTTTGGAAAATGACTAAGTTCCACTTTGTCGTCTTTTTTTTGTTTTGTTTTTTTTTAAGCTGTACATGTGGAAAGTGCAGTTTGATGACAACATCGCATGTTGTTTACTTGATCTGCTTACGCACCGATAGCTAAGTTAACAACACAGATATATTTGAAGCAGTTTTACTCACCGCCTGCGGTTCCAACACACGATCGTGACCCTTTTTCGTTGGGATTGCATTATCCTTAAGAAATAAACGATGTGCAAATCCGGCGTCAAACTGGGCCTTGTTTGTAAAACAAGCATCTTCGAAATGCAGGGAACAAACACAAACACTTGCACAACTCCGTTGATGCTCTGTAAAAATAAACTCCATCCACTGGTCCCTTAATGCTGTTTTTTTTTGGTAATCTGTGCAGGGTTGTCTTGCTCTGGCAACCAAAAACACACTTCTTTTGTGACATTTCGCGACGCTCTCGCTCTGATCAGTGAAGTCTGTTGTGCTCTCAGTGCTCTGCTATACGGGAGCGCGCGCTCTTCCGGCAGAAGTGTCCTTAGGACCCATATAAGGAAATTCCGCTCCATCTAACGTCACACAGAGCCATACTCGAAAAAAACTTTTGGAAACTTGTGACAAACCGGAAGGAGTATTTTTGGAACAAAAATACTCCTTCAAACGTACAACTTAATTTTTGAAACTTTGTCCATGTTTAGCATGGGAATCCAACTCTTTAACAGTGTAAACCCCCCCCCCCCCCCCCTTAAGAATAAAGAAATGTGTAATTTATACATAAATAAAGCTACAAACAGCACATCACTGGCTACCAGGGTTTGTTCACCCCAAAATTAAAATTAGTCCATGTTTTACTCACCCTCAAGTTATCCTAGGTAGTGTATGTGACTTTCTTCCCTCAGACAAATAAAATCAGAGTTATATTAAATTGTTCTTGTTCTTTAAAGCTTTATAATGGCATTGGTGGGTGTTTTTGTTCAGTAGTCCAAAAGTAGTCATATAAAGCCCATCCATCCATATTAAAATGTTCCTCATGCTATGGGGGGTGAATAAGGGCCTCCTGTAGCATTTCAATGCATTTTTGTAAGAAAACGATCAATATTTAAAAGGTTATAAACACTTCTCTCTCACTTCCACTAACTGTCATATGTGGAAGCCGTTCCGGGTGTATGATGTAGGACATATGTCCTCACGACGGTGAGATATGCAAGTCTCCAGAGTTTATTTACAGGACAAAAGGAAGCAAAGTTTCCTTACTTATGCCAAGGAAAGCCAGTCTCCTCTGGGCTTATATCAAAATCCTCTGACATTTTCCTTTAAATTTTTTTCTTACATTTTTCAAGTTTATGACTTTTTTTTTTTTTCTTTTTTTTTTTTTCGCATTTCTGCATTCGTCATACGTCCTACATAATCTACAGGAATAGCATCCACCGACGACAGTTAGCAGAAGTGAGAAAAAAATGCATCAATTCACCACAGGAGGCCTTTATTCACACATCAGCCATATGAGGCATGTTTGGATGGATGCATTTTATTTGACTTCTTTTGGACTGTTGAACAAAAACACCCACCCACTGCTATGATAATGCTTGGAGGAGAAAGGATCATTTTTTATATTCATTTGATTGTATTTGTCTAAAAAAAAAAAGTCATATAAACCAAGGATGTCTTGGGGGTGAATTAAACATGGGCTAATGAAATTCTTTTTGCACCCTCAGATTCAAAATTTTCAAATAGTTTTATCTAACCATACATGTAAAGATTATTTATTCAGCTGTATAAATCTCAGTTCCAAAAAATGTACCATTATGACTGCTTGGTTTTGTGGTCCAGGGTCACATATTGTTTTAAAAAAAATTAAAAATAAATGTTAAATACACATATGGCAGCACTGTACTATGGGTTAAGAGTATAGCAGACTACTTACAAAAAATGCATGCAAATATCAGTTGTCATTTTTTATTTAAAAAAATATAATGCAATACAATGATTGAGATATGTACAGTACAAAGAAATGTTCAAGTCTTTTGTTTGATACCTTTAAAAGTACACCACTTAAATACTGTAAAGTGCGTGATTACAGAGTGAAAAAAACTAATAGTCATCTTATAATGTATAAGAACCTTCCATTACATTCATATGAATAATTAGATGAACCCAAAAATTTAGTTTTTTTTTCAGTCCAGTAAATGCTTGTCTTGAAATATTTTTACTAACCTTATAAAAGTTATGTTCCATGACCTGAAGGTGGATTTTTTTAAATAATTATACTAAAAGGCCTTTTACTTAATAATAAAATCATGAACTACCAGTCAAGAGGAACATGGTATAGATTGTATACAGTAGGCTTTCACCCAACTCAGTCTTTCCCACAAGAATCTCATTTATTGTCAGAGGTATTTGTTCATGCTGGAGGTCAGAGGGGTCATGCACTCATTATTTTTGAGAGGGCATGAGTGGGTTGGGGGGGGGGGTCGTCATGTGACACACAGTGGCCACAACAGCATATTGGCAAATTATTATTAAGCATTATTTATATTTGTAATTTTTATTAGTAACATTCCCAGACATATTAACTATACCATGAAATATCTCGATTCTCACCTTCATTGATTATTTATTTGATAATATGCGAGTGTCAAAGTAGCCTAATAATGTAATATATTAAATAAGTATAAAAACCTGTCTGTTTACTTAAGTAAAAGATATGGGTGTCATGCCATAATATATTTTAATATGACTGCCTTTATAATAAAAACGTTGTAAGTTAGGCTATTAATATTTCATTGTAAAGAAAGAGAGCAAAGAACATTTTCACTGACAGTCTAGAGTTAAATCAATCTCAAAAACTCCCATTAAAATCATTGAAACTGTTAATACTGTGAAATTAATATCTTATTTAAAGATTCGCACACACATCTGCTCTTTGTTGTTTCTGACGAGAGAATTTGCCAGAAAGAGGTATTCAGGTGACTCATCGGAACACCTTTGATTGGCTAATGCTTTAACAAGCTCAACAGAATCTTGTGTGATTGGTGATAATTATGTGCAGTCCTGTAAAAGCGCGCCAGCCAGCGAATGCAGATCTGAATTTAGCAGCTAATGATATGACTCGCTGAACATTCTCACACAGCAGAAAATATAAATCGCTTATTTTTGCTTTTGGAAGCTGCATTCAAAATCCACTTGGCTTTAAAATCTGAATGGGCATGAATGGGCATGAAAGGGCATGATGCCTCTTCTGGATGTAGAGCTGTGTTCTTGAGTCATACTTCAAGCTAATATCCCATCAATTTTTGAGAGAACACAATAATGGTTCCTGCCATGCCATTTTTTCCTTTCTTTTTTACATTCCCATGTAATGCTATCAAAGGACTTTTTGAAGTATCCGGACTGACATCCACACACGGTGTTATTTTGGGGTGTACATGGTGAAATCACCACCGCATCTGTCAGAGAAGCAGTCAGAGAACAAAGAGTGAACATGTATAAAAATATATACATTATATAAGTAATTTAAACTCTAAGTTCATTACAGAAGTCATGAAAGGAAGAAAAACTATATCATACATGGCTTGGTGCATTTCTCGCATCTGAAGCAGTTTGGGAAATAATTCATTTTGTCTAGGAATGTCCCGTTCTCACATTTCTGACATTGAGATGGCAAGTCTCTAGTGCATTTTCTTACCAACTTATACCCTAAAGAAAAATACATGACAGGTGAAGGGATTAAACCGGATATTTCCCTGAAAAATGTAAATGGTATTAGTTAAACATTTCAGACAGTGTACCTGGAGCACATTTGTCACAGCAGAGCCCGTCGCTCCAGTATTCATTTTTAGCACAATCACTTTTGCTGCCGACGCTGCGCTGCCCCATCACAACGCCTACGATCTGAAGTAAAACAGTTCATGACAGTTAAAAGGGTAACTATTTTTGCAGCTGAACTTAAGGCTTGGTATTATGCAACTGGATGATGTCATAACAGGCTATCCCATGAAATGTAGTTTAACCTCAGAACATCTGCCAAATATCTGTTGTGTGATTAAGAACACAACCATGGTGCTCATATTTGTGAAACTTGAAACCTGCTCACTACTTTCTAATGACTTACCAATGATGACAAAATACACAGCAGGAGTTTCCAACTTCGTTGTCCTTGGATGTGAAACATGCTTCTTATCATGGATGCAGTCAACCCTTCTGGAAGAAGAAGATTTAAAAGTATATTTCAGAAGACCAGTTAAGTATATATTGTCTTTGAATTGTGATATACAATATGTATTATCTGGTTAAAGGTTACATTCTGTGTGAGATATAGTTGTACATAACTGTATCTCAATATAATATTGATATATTTGTAGAACTACAAAACAAAATACAAAGAAGAGCACGTGACTTTACCTCTGTCCTCCGGGATCTAATGTTAGAGTTGCTCCTGTTTCCTTCAAACTGAAAGAACGAGTGGAATGGAAGCCCTTACAGGTTCTTATTTAAGTAGACAAATTACTCATCCTCTAACCACAAAACTATGCGGGGTACAATAAATGTCCCAATTACAAAACTTTAAACCGGTCCAGTCAGGTTTAGTCATCACTATGAGGAACTGAACTGGGAAAAACCTTTACTCCAAAAAGAGGAATTCCTGTCTCATGTCTCAGAATAAAGAATATTTAAACCTCTGTTCCACGAACATCTCTAATATAATATATGGCTGATTATCAATTATCAATAAACTAATTAAAAACAAATTATTAAATAAACCGATTCATAAACATAAATGTATTTATTTTGACCCCAATGATGGTTATGCATTGTAACATGCAATACATTTTCAATTCATATGTTTTTTTTTTTTATACACATTTTGGGCCAAAAGGAAATGTACTAAACAAGCATACACCAAATGTGACTTATTCCAGGAAATAAGGGAAGTTAATTTCTCCAGCGACAGTGCACAAGTTCCTGCTCAGAAATTATGATGTTTTGTCAAGGTTATGTTGACACTCTAAGTTATAAGAAATAGTCATTTGTTTCAAACTAAAGCCAACTATTGAGGCATTGTGGATCATTGATCCCATCATTTTCCAGCAATGTACAAATCACATGTATCTGCATATTTTAAATTAATTTGTGGAATGACCGCAAATACACTTAATCCTTTATTTTATTGATCAATCAATATAGTAACATAGCTACGGTGCCCATAAGGTTACTTGTTCGGTTTACTTAGTTTTGTCGTGGCCACGACATAATAACTCGTGGGAACGTGATAATATGTCGTGGCCACGAGATCATTTTGTCGAGTTAATGACATCCTTATGTCGTGGCCTCGAGATGCTATGTTGAGGGAACAATAGGGGTGTGACGGTTAGTGTATAACCATGTCATTAAAATATTTTTACAAACATTTTTTATCAAAAATTATTTTAATTTTTTAGATAGGATCATAAGATGCGCAATATATCGGGAGACATGGTTTTTACCACTTAATGAAGTTTTGTAAATCATCAGACATGATATTTACCACTTCATTAAATTTTGATTTGTAGAAAACCTTTCTTAAAAACTAATTTCGTTTTGTACAAATTTTATCTTAATTTTAATAAATGTTTCATCAACCAATTGCATGTATTTTAATAAATAAAAGGCAAATATAGCAGACAATGATAACCGACATGGAAGCACCAGCGCGCCGCGTTCACTTGCACTGCACTGTGAACTAGAGCGCATCTCATCCTAAATGAAACTCAGCGTAGGCCTATGCCTCATACATTAGCATTAAATATCTTTGCTGCATCCTTTCTAGAACAGACAATGGCTTTTTTTTGCGGCTCGCATCAGCAAAGCATTGCATCATCCATAGACCGCAAAACAATCAGCGGATGGCGGGCGGGTGCGGCTTTGAAATTTGCTCAAAAAACGTTGGCGCGGATGATGAGTTTTGTGACAGATCTCCTTAATAAACGGAGGTGCTGACACGGAGTTAACCCGCTATTTCCAAGAACAACCAATTGACTCTACAGCAGATCAACTAGCATGGTGGCGAGACAATGAAACACGCTGTCCGCTCCGCTTTTGGCCACGACATATTATCACGTTCCCACAAGTTATTAGGTCGTGGCCATGACAAAATGAAGTAAACCGAACAAGTCACCTTACGGGCACCGTACATAACTTATTAACTGACATTAATATTTTTTTTCTTTTCATTATTCAACATCAAACTGGATTTTTGCCATAGTGGCTTATTAAGGGACTGAAGATAAAAGTATTACGGCATGAATTGTGCTAAATGTGGTCCATTAAGCATCGATATGAAGGTATTATAAACAATGAATTTCTGTAGAGCTGCTTTGAAACAATGTGTATCGAAAAGGTGCTATACAAATAAAATGGACATCACATTGAAAAATCAAGATACTGCATGAACAAGATGTTTTTTATAAAAAATATTATTTTAATATTTACTAATTTAATTTTTTTATTAAACAGGGTTTAGTTTGTTAAGGGACTTTTTTTTCTCTCAGAACCACTTTTAAAATCTGCAAAAAAGAGAGAAAGTCATACAGTTTTGGAATGACGTGGGCGAGTAAATGATGACGTCAAGCAAACTAGATGAACTAGAAAAGATTACAAATGGAAAGAAAGTGTGCACGAGTTATCGCATCATCAGTCCACACCCATTGGGCTTGACTCAGTGACTTTTGTTTTAAAAGTAAGTTTAGTAACCATGACCATGCCAAAATACTATAGAATTTATAAACTAGAATTATAATGACAGAATGAATCATCTGGGTTAATTACTAGGTCCAGACATCCTAAAAATAGTCTTTGTATTCTTTGTGAAAGTATCTATTGAATGTTGCATTAAGATCTGACAAAGACTATTTAGACAAATGACATTACCAGAAACGAGTACGTGCATTCAGGATAGTAGCACCTTTTTGTTTCCCAGCTTGATGCTGTCGCTCCTTTTCATAATTTACTATTATGTAAAAGCCATAGCTTGGACAGGGGCTAAAATGTATTTTGCTCTTGTATGAATATAATAAAAATAGATTTTTTTTTACAAGCCAAGTCACATTACAATAAATGTTTTTTTGTCAGAGGTATTTGTCTATGCTGAAGGCACATCTGTGTTCTTTGGCAATAATATATGGTTACATTCACATAATTACTAAGGCTTCCCTGCTTATTATGTTTTAGTCATACAAAAACAGTCCTTTTAAAGGCCACACACCCCCATGAAATGCTATAAAAAGGACTTTTTGAAGTATCCAGACTGATTATTTTGGGGTGTATACGGTGAAATCACCACTGCATAAGTCACAGAACAAGTCAAAGAACAAAGAGTGAACATCTTAACAAAATCAACACAGCAAAATATACATAACTGACATTTTTATTTCATTACATAAGTCATGAAAGAAAAATTAAACTGTATAATACTTAGTCCATCTTGGGTATATCCCTCCCGTCTTGGTATATCCCTTCTGAACATTTCTCACACTGAGATGCCACGCCACTAGAACATTTTCTCATCAACTTTAACCCTGGAGAAAAATACATGACAGAGATTAAGCAGTCTATTCTTCTGAAAAAACGACCGTGTAGACAGTGTACCTTTGTCACAGCGGAGCCCGTCAATCCAGTATTCCTTTGTAGAACAATCACTTCTGCTGCGTGGGTCTGCCGCAAAGTCTGCCATCTGTGGAAACGTGTAACAGCTCATGACAATTAAAAGGGTAACAGTTCATGACATTTAAAAGGGTAACAGTTCATGACAGTTGAATTTATGGCTCGGTATTGCGCAAGTGGGTGATGTAATCACTGGGTAACCCTCGAAATGTAGTTTAACCTCAGATCTGCCAAATAACTGCTGTGTGATTAAGAACACAATAATGATGTAAATTAAACATATCTGTAAAATGTGAAATAAGCTCACTAGTTTCCTATGACTCATCACTAATAGTAAAAAAAAGTTTCCTAATTTTTGACTGTAGAGGAAGTAACAGTTCATCAGTCTAGTTGCAAATTCTATTCCAAGAGATTCTGAGTACTGTTTTTTGTTCCAATAAGTAATATCTGTCTTATCCAAATTTAATTGGAGAAAATGATTGGTCATCCAATCTTTAAAGATTTTTAACAAACTCTGTTAGATTAGATAATTTAGAAGTTTCATGTTGATATATATAGTTGAATGTCATCAGCATAACAGTTGAAATGAATCCCTTATTTTCTAATGATATTACCAAAGTGCAACATGTATATTGAAAATAGCAGAGGGTCTAGGACAGATCCTTGTGGATCTGCCATCTTCTTGATTTGCTAATTTCTGAACTATGCTTTTTGATATAACAGCATGATGTCACTATTTATCGCATCATCAGTCTACACTCATTTGGGCTTGAATCAGTACCTTCATCTCAGGAATGTAGTTACTATGAACATGCCAAAATAGTGTATAATTACTAAAGCAGAATTATAAGAGAATGCATCAATTTATGCATTCTTTGTGAAAATATCTACTGAATGTCACAATAAGATCTGACAAATAATATTTAGATATGCATTACAAATGACATCAACAGACATGTAGTGGGTGTCCACTGAGGAAGCAGCCTTTTATTTCCCAACTTGATGCTGTTCCCCCTTTTCATAATTTGCCTTTATGTAAAAGTCTAACCATGGATGGGGCAAAAAATATATATATACAAATCACTATTTTACTGTTGCATAAATAGTATGCAAAAGTATTACAGGTTTGTTTTTTAATAGTTTTGGCACTATTTTCAAAAGCAAGTTGTACATTTCAAAACTCTTAGTATTCTGAACATCAGTACTCACAACTGATCATCATTTTTTCATTTGCAAAGGTACAAAACACTAAAAACACAAAAGTATCCCTTTCATAGCATAAAATGTTTCATATATGTAAACATGTTATTCATGGTAACTGCTTTTTGTAAGACTATTACTAAACTTTCATTTCCTTTTCTTCTCATGTAGTTTAATAGGTGTCTTTCAGATTGATTAGAGAAGCATCTGAAAGAGGAAGACAGAAAGCATCAAAGACAGCATTTACAGTATGTCATGTAAATGGAGAAGAGAGCAGGAAAGTACCATAAGTCAGAGTGAAGGAACGAAACTGTAGACTGAGTCATATGATACGGCGATACCATTTACTTTTACACGACAGCTCATGCCTGTATCATATCTTAATCATAACACCTTTTGATGACACACCGGAGTAGCATTAAACTGAAAGAAAGTGAATGTTGTGACATTTGCTCAAGTATGGTAGCCCATACTCAGAATTGGTGCTCTGCATTTAACCCATCCAAGTGCACACACACAGTAGTGACAAGTGAACACACCATGAACACACACTCGGAGCAGTGAAATGAAAATGTTTTAGATGTTTCATCTGTTATATATTATACTAATACACACATTGTTGGGTAAGGGTAAAAAACAACTAATAATTAATAATTTAAACAGTGTAATAGGATTTTTGTAAAAAATTATTCTTGAACTGACCAAAGTATTTTTAAAGGGAGAATGTTTAACATTACATTTAAAATTCATGTTAAATCCACTATTGTTTCATATAGAATTGTTTTGGTCTATACATTATTTAATGCAATTACTTATGGCTTATCTGTAGGAACTGATGAGGCTGATGGCAGACAGATGTTGGAGTGTGCACAGGTGGTAGTCAGAGATATATAAAACACCTTATATTCTCAACCCTGTAACTGACAAAATAGGATTGGTTTAAATAAGATTTACATCTAGTCCATATCCTAGAAGTCCCTGCCAGACCTGTCTTGTTCCTAGAGCAGCAGTGAGCGCCGACCCCGAGCCTGCAGCAGTGAGCGCCAACCCCGAGCCAGCAGCAGTGAGATCGGTTCCAGAGCCAGTTTCTGTCCACGCTGATGCGGGCTCCAGAGATGTTGTTAAGTGTCCAGAGGTCACTCCTGTCATGTCCACAGATGTTGTCATGTGTCCAGAAGATGTTGTCGAGTGTCCAGAGACCACTCCCCACCCTACACAACCCAGACCTGCCCGGACCCCTCGTCGTCAGCCTTCATCCCGTCCACCTAAGACTCCTGACCCACCCACCCACCCTGGACCCCCCCCCCATTAACTTTGTTGTCCTGCCTCCTCCCCTTCCTTGTTTTTTATCTGATTTGCCACCCTAACCCTGTCATAGTGTATTCATGTTTACCTTTATTGTTATTTGTCATGCCTTGTTGGTTTGTGTCTCTGTCAGTCATGTCCCGCGTTTGATGTCCCCTTGAGGAGCGTCTGGAAGCCGCTCCTTAAGGGAGGGGTTCTGTCATGATTCTTCCCTCGTGTCCTTGATTTTCCTTTAGTCTTGAGGCAGGATCATGACAGGCCCGTGTTTTGTGTACAATTACATGGCATTGTCTTTGGGCCATGTGCTTGTGTTGTCTCGTTTCCTTGCCTTGCCCCCCTTGTTATCATAGTTTTGTCATTTATTGCTTTACCTGTGTCACCTGTTATGTCATGATTAGTCTCCCTATTTCTATCCCCTTGTGTTCACTGTCTTACCCCTCTTGGGTTTTGTTTTCCCCTTTTTGTCTTCAATAAACCCTGTTTGTTGTGCATCTTGTCTGCGCTTGAGTTCATCCCAACCCTCCACGTGACAAAGTATGAACATGTACAGCACTCAATACTTAATTGGGGCTCCTTTTGCCTGAATTACTGCAGCAATGCAGCGTGTCATGGAGTCGATCAGTCTGTGGCACTGCTCAGGTGTTATGAGAGCCCAGGTTGCTCTGATAGTGGCCTTCAGCTCTTCTGCATTCTTGGGTCTGGCATATCACATCTTCCTCTTCACAATACCCCACAGAATTTATGTTGGGTTAAGGTCAGGTGTGTTTGCTGGCCAATTAAGAACAGGGATACCATGGTCCTTAAACCAGGTAAAGGTAGCTTTGGCACTGTGTGCAGGTGCCAAGTCCTTCTGGAAAATTAAATCTGCACCTCTATAAAGTTGGTCAGCAGCAGGAAGCATGAAACGCTATAAATCTTCCTGGTATACGGCTGTGTTGACCTTGGACCTCAGAAAACACAGTGGACCAACACCAGCAGATGACATGGCACCACAAACCATCACTGACTTTGGAAATTTTACACTGGACCTCAAGCAACGTGGATTGTGTGCATCTCCTCTCTTCCTCCAGACTCTGGGACCCTGATATCCAAAAGACATGCAAAATTTACTTTCATCAGAGAACATAACTTTAGACCACTCAGCAGCAGTCCAGTCCTTTTTGAAGCAAGACGCTTCTGATGCTGTCTGTTGTTCAAGAGTGGCTTGACACAAGGAATGCGAAGCTGAAACCCGTGCCTTGCATACGTCTGTGCGTATTGGTTCTTGAAGCACTGACTCCAGCTGCAGTCCACTCTTTGTGAATCTCCCCCACATTTTTGAATGGGTTTTGTTTCACAATCCTCTCCAGGGTGCAGTTATCCCTATTGCTTGCCTTGTACACTTTTTTTTCTACCAGATATTTTCCTTCCCTTCACCTCTCTATTAATGTGCTTGGACACAGATCTCCTGTGAACAGCCAGCCTCTTTTGCAATTACCTTTTGTGTCTTGCCCTCCTAATTTTCTATTTTAATTTTATATGATGAGGTTGGGGTTGAGTTCAGACTGAGTGACATATAGTCTGTTTTTTAGAAAATATTTTGCATATTTTTAGTAAAATGTTTTTTCACAAGAAACACAAATACTTACATTGTTACCAAAAATGGGTACATTTTAAGTAGATACAAGAAAAAAATGCTTGGTGTAAGATATAAATAAAACATAATTTTATGATTATATATATATATATATATATATATATATATATATATATATATATATATATATATATATATATATATATGCAAGTGCAATATTTGTATTAGTCAAAATGGGCATACCAAAGTATTGTGAAAAGTTCACAATTCATTTTGTTGAACGCTACTTTAAAATTGCATGAACTGCAAATATTAATACTGTACATTGACTCTCAAGGCTTTTATTTTGAAGGTGGCATAATAGTGTCTATCTTCACGTTGTTTTTAGCTCTGCTACTGAGGGTGATTTAATTGTTATTGTTAGCAGGCTGATTCTTCAGCAAACACAGCGAAAGTGCATTGAGACACGCATCAAATACGTGACAGAAAAGCACCTTCACACGCGAACAACGGTTTGTACGTTACGTGTTTAGTGTCATCACGTGTTAGAAATACAGCGTGTATTTGGGATGGCTCTGTATGAAACGGTTTAAATGTGTTTAATTACACTGAGATGACTGGCTAACTGTTAGCTATTCGGCTCAGTGCAGTTAAACAAACGGTGTATAATCCCTTCACCACTACACTAACCGTGAATAAGATCAGTATTTTTTGATATCAAGAAGAGTGCAGCTCATGTTATAACCTGTCTAGTTGTTTTGGTTGTGGCTGGCTGGGTGTCTGGGTGATTGAAAGATAGTGACAGTTTGCCTGTTTAACTTTGTAACGTTACTCGTAAAACTGGTAAAATGCTAGTCATCTGGCATGTTTTATGTACCTTTTGTGATATGTTGCCGCATGCGTGTCTGCAGAGAAATAAAGCAGATGTTGTGAGTATTTTGGGGTGACAGTCGCTCTTCTGTGTCTGAACCGGTGGAAATATGAATGATGCGGATGCAGCCTCAAGAAAGCGCGCGAGCTCGCGAGAGCTCCAGAGTAAGTGTGCACGCGCTATAATAACACAGTCATAAATGCACTTTGGAGCTGATGACGTAACACCTGTGAATTTCCCTGAAAAAAATAATGTCCATCCTACGTGTCTTTAATCATCTTTCTTCAGCTCCCAAGAACGAGGATGCCTATGAAATCCCCATTCCCTTTGAAGACAACAACTTTGATCAGCAGGGAGGCTTCTACAACCAGAATGACCACAACTTTGACGGTCAGTTCAGATTATCATAATTATTACTTTGTATTGTTCGAGTGTCTTAGCGAATGTTAAAGGTTTAGTTTACCCACAAATGAAAATTCTGTCATTTACTCTCATTCAAACATCAACAACTTTTCGTTTCACACAAAGAAGGATGCCTCAATAACCAACGTTACATTATTAGGCTTAGCTTCCACACTAACTAAAATTCAATACAGCTTTATAATCATAGCAAGAAAATACAGGTGCATCTCAGTAAATTAGAATGTCGTGTTCATTTATTTCAGTAATTCATCTCAAATTGTGAAACTCGTGTATTAAATTCAGTGCACACAGACTGAATTAGTTAAAGTCTTTGGTTTTGTTAATTGTGATGATTTTTGCTGAAAAACCATTTCACCTACTATCACTATCAAACAAATTAGCATACTCCATAAGACCAATAAAAAACATTTTTAGTGAATTGTTGGCCTTCTGGAAAGTATGTTTATTAACTGTATATGTACTCAATACTTGGTAGGGGCTCTTTTTGCTTTAATTACTGCCTCAATTCATCGTGGCATGGAGGTGATCAGTTTGTGGCACTGCTGAGGTGGTATGGAAGCCCAGATTTCTTTGACAGTGGCCTTCAGCTCATCTGCATTGTTTGGTCTCTTGTTTCTCATTTTGCTCTTGATAATAGCCCATATATTCTCTCTGGGGTTGAGGTCTGTTGAGTTTGCTGGTCAGTCAAGCACTCCAACACCATGGTTCTTTAACCAACTTTTGGCAGTGTGGGCAGGTGCCAAATCCTGAATAAAATCAGCATCTTCAAAAAGCTGGTCAGCAGAAGGAAGCATGAAGTGCTCCAAGATTTCTTGGTAAATGGGTGCAGTGACTATGGTTTTCAAAAAACACAATGGACCAACACCAGCAGATGACATTGCACCCCAAATCAACACGGACTGTGGAAACTTAACACTGGACTTCAAGCAACTTATAACTATGAGCTTCTCATCCTTCCTCCAGAAACTAGGACCTTGGTTTCCAAATTAAATACAAATCTTGCTCTCATCTGAAAAGAGGACTTTGGACCACTGGGCAACAGTCCATTACTTCTCCTTAGCCCAGGAAAGATGCCTCTGACATTGTATGTGGTTCAGGAGTGGCTTAACAAGAGGAATACGACAACTGTAGCCAAATACCTTGACATGTCTGTATGCCTTTACCCTAGCCACAGTCCATTCCTTGTGAAGTTCACTCAAACTCATGAATCAATTTAGCTTGACAATCCTCATAAGGCTGCGGTTCTTTCGGTTGGTCGTGCATCTTTTTTTTCCACTCAACTTTCTGTTAACATGCTTGGATACAGCACTCTGTGAACAGCCAGCTTCTTTGGTAATGAAAGTTTGTGGCTCTTTGTGAAGTGTGTTAATGATTGTCTTCTGGACAACTGTCAGATCAGCAGTCTTCCCCATGATTGTTAAGCCTAGTGAACTAATTTGAGAGACAATTTTGAAAGCTCAGGAAACCTTTGCAGGTGTTTTGATATAATTAGCTGATTGACATGTAATCATACTCTAATTTGTTGAGATGAATTGGTGGGTTTTGGTTAAATGTGGGCTAAAATCATCACAATTAAAAGAACCAAAAACTTAAACTACTTCAATATGTGTACTTTGAATTTATTTAATACACAAGCTTCACAATTTGATTTGAATTACTGAAATTAACTTTTCCACGACATTTTAATTTATTGACAAGCACCTGTAGATTATTAGCTATGATGTTTCTGAAATAAAATATTTATGACCGTAAAAACAGTTAATTAAAAATATACACATATAATATTAAAGCATATACATAAACCTAAATAGGAAATAAATGGTTATGGAATAAGCGTGTGTGCTATTCTGTGTCCTAAAAACTAAAATTGGTGTCTCATATTTTACAGTCAATGCAATTTATGAAAGGCCATTAAATCTGTGTGTTCAAATTAAAGTAAAATGTAACTCCCTTGTTATCCTTTAACATTTTCATAGGTAACTTTAATTTAACTACAATTTTTTTTTTATTCAGTAACTGTAACCATAATTTAGTTACATGTAACTAGTTACTCCCCATCACTGCTTATAGTACCATCATTCATTATGTTACGTAGTTCTAAATAGGGAGTGACTGCCGTATATGTACTTTTATTATTAATTAGGGTAATTTATGTTGGGCATCGGATACGCTAAGGTTTACATTTTCTGTTTTATAGTTATATTAGTTGGGTTGGGGTTAAGTTATCAGGGTTGTTTCTCCTTTTTGATTATTTCTTTGTTTTCGCTTCTCTCAGTTTCCTACTTTTTCCCCATAGTTTCTTAAATAAATTTCTTTAAGGACTGCTAATCTTTACTTCTCAAAATAAATGGACTTCGCCTTGAACATCATTGTCTGTTGTCGGATCTCCTTATTTCATGGTTTGCCCCATTGCCAGCTGTGTCTCATTTAAATGTTTCGAAACATCCCCCAAAAATATCAAGCACGTAATCTTTATTTTTGAAGTTGTATGTGTTTGAAAGGACACTATAGCAAGTAAATAAAGACAGGATACATTATAATTTTTGGTTGAACTATGTATAGGTCACCATGTGGTTATATTCGCTTGTGTTGTGATTCAGGAAGTGATCCGCCAGCACAGAACAGCTCGTACCTGTTAATCAATAACCTGCGCACACAACTACAGATCTCACTGGAGAAGAATTCATGGCTGCAGAAACGCATCGAGGACCTGGAGGAGGAGAGGGACTTCCTGCGCTGCCAGCTCGATCGGTTCATCTTCTCGACCAAGAGTCAGGAAAGCAATGGTGAGACGAGGAAAGAACCAGAGGGAGAGAATAGATAGAGAGTGAGCGAACACAGTACTGATAGAGGATACTTAGTGCCACAAGAAAAAGTTAATGCAGTCAAAGGTCATTTGAGAAACAGTGGAATGTTTGGGAGAACTGTCATGTTGCACTTTAGTTTGTGCCTTTTTCCATAAACACTCTTCAGTTTACATAGTTTCATTTGTCATGCATACATGCTTTGTGTAGTGAAAGACAGGGAGTTGGATTTATAAAGTAAAATCAGTACTGAATAAATCTTATGTGTGCGAATTATGTAAACAATCTACAGTCCAGCTACACTACTATGTATGCATATTAAGTATATTATGGGCTTTGCTTTTACTATCCACAGAAAGAAAGGGTAATAAACAGTTTTATATGAAAAATTTTACATTCTCTTATGATCATGGCTGCAGTAAATCATCATATGATGCAGAAGTCAGGCTGCGTATTAATATAGATTTCCAGGAGTGACAGGAAAACTGAATTTCTGTTTTCCCTGCAGGTAATGATTCCAGGAGTTTTTCTTGGAGAAGGACACGAGAAAATGATCGTGGTAAAAACCTTTTTGACTTTCGAAAAATTAGACTCATTGAATATTATTAATACTATTATTCTTTTTATAAATATTTTTCATAATTTTTATTTTATATTTCCAGCTTTCATTTTGGTAAAATTTTTAGTCTTTTTTTTTTATTATTGTTCTTCCTTTTTATTAGTTTTTTTATGTTTATTTTTTTTTTTTGTGCTGTTCAGTTTTAGTTCATATTAGCTGATTTATTTCCAGTTAGTATTTTTAGTATTTTAAAGAGGTCACAGGCCCCCCGCCAGTGCTCTGTGCCATTCTTCCCTGAAGTTCACCACTAGCTGACCAAGTCGTGGCCTGCTTACGCACTACGCAGCTCTCACTTCAGTTGATGTCTCTCAGGAGTAGGACTATGAGCAAATGCCGCCCCTAGACAAGGCCGTGGCTGCTCACCTGTGTCATGCTTACCTGAACCTCTCCCTCATGAGATGGAAGTTAACGTTGAAACAGATCCTCGCGCAGATTTGCCCACGGGGACTGGTTCTTTTCCCACGATCTGAAAGATGCTTACTTTCACATCCAGATAGCCCCCCCATCACATACAATTCTCGAGATTTGCGTTCAAGGGCGTGGCTTACCAATATACAGTCCTTCCCTTCAGGCTGTCTCTAGCTCCTCGCACTTTTAAAATGTGCATGAACGCGGTGCTTTCCCCTCTGAGACAGATGGGAATCCGGGTTATTAATTATCTAGACGACTGGCCCAGTCGCAAACCGAGCAAGACCATCACAGATCCGGTCTCCTCAGACACTTGTAGTGTTCAGGCTTCAGGGTCAATTTTGCCAAGAGCTCACTCCTCCCCAGCCAATGTATCACATTCCTGGGTGCAGTCTTCGAGTGCGCCCTGGCAATTCAGCAGCTCGCAGCTTCCGCCAGGTATAAAGCCTGTTTCCCTCTGAAGTTTTTCCAGAAGATGCTAGGGCTGATGGCTTCCACCACCCCAGTTTTGCAGCTCGGCCTTCTACGGATGCGGCCTCTGCAAAATTGGCTGAAACTCCGGGTCCCACCTCATGTTGGCGGCATGGCTTCTTCGCATCACGGTCAATCAGGCCTTATAATAAAATATCATTGTACAGAACATTAATAAATCCTAACTAAAATATTTGAAGACGTTTCTTTTCGCTTGTGGTCAAAGCCTTTGTTGTGTTATCTTAACATGGTAAGGGTGAGAATCCTTGATGCAACATAGAGATTGCAGGGGCCAGATGCACAAACTTCGATTGGTTAATTCTAAATCATAATAAGTCTGACCAACCAGCAGTAGGGCTGCATGATAAACGTTCACTGACAAGCTCTATATGAAATATGGTCATGGTTTTGAGCAGCTTTTCAGTGAACAACGGCTCTGTGTAGTAAATGCTGCTCCTTGTCAAAGCGCGCAGGTGATGGAGATTTACCACTGATTACAAAACCGGCTTCACTGACAAGTTGCGCATAAAATATTGCATGCGATTTATCGTGCAGACCTAGCTAGCAGTTAGCTGAGGGTAATGAATCTCATTTTTCATATTCAAGTTAGACAAGTCTTTAATCCGTAGCTGGTTTTCCATCACCATGTTTTTTTGCACATTTTGAAGTATCGCATTAGAATCAAGTGATGAAAACGCTGAATTTTTTAAATAAAAATGCCTTAATTAGCAAATGAATTTATGCTCACTTGAGGTGTTTTTTTTTTTTACTTGTGCAAAAAAGGGTTAATGGAAGGATAGAAATGCATTTTGTGAATAAATTCCTCCAAGCACATAAAAAAATGTCATGTGACTAAGTGCTATGGGACGGTAAATCCAGACTAACCAGCGGGCCAATCTTGTTCCACAGCATCTGAAATGTTATATGGTCATTCGGAAATGCCCGAGCAAAGTCTATGAAAGTATTTCTGTATAATTGCCTCCCAGAACTGTTAAACGACTGCATTCCTTACAGCAGCATCCACCTCCGAAAGCAATGACAGCATTCGTTGTGTTTCGTCTAAGCCTATTATGCAACTGGCCACAGAATTAACTTTAATCATTAACGTTGCAGATCAACAAGTGGAGAACCAGCGTTCGTCCAACCGTCAATCATTCCAGCAGAGGCCAACCCAACAGACCTCAACCAATCCCAAGGCCCTGAGCTCTGTTCCTGGTCCAGTCAGTGCTCAGATAAATTCCTTGTATGGATCTCCGCACCCTCAGCCTCTTCTGCAGGGCCACGGTGGCGGCAGCACCAGCAGCGGCAAGAACAGGTCCCTCAATGAACTGCAAGGTGGGTCTAAAATGTTTTTTAACCTGTATTTGCACTATATTGCCATTTTGGTTTAAATGTTTACTGTATGTCTACAATAAGCATTTTTACAGCTTAGTTAAGAAGCTAACTTAAAAAAACCCTGAAGGCACTATATATTTACCATATTTCCATGTATGTTTTCATGAGCTTAATATTTTTCTAAAATATGATTAAAATGTTTTTTGGTATGTTATCCTTAATGTTTTTTAGAAGCAGTGATATATTTTTGCATGATTCTTTGATGAATCAAATTCAAAAGAACAGCATTTCATAGAAATCTTTTGTTTTATTTTTTTCCTTTTTTTATGCTTCCACAGAATCCCTCACTCTTCTGGGAGACGAAGAAGAGGATGACTACCTCGAGGATAGCTACCTAGAGGAAGAGGAAATGATGTCTCGAGAAGATGTGATCACAGAGAACATGTCGCTCGGGAACATTGGCACAGCTGGAAGACCCACCGGCAGTCATCCAGCTCTGAAGAGAAGAAGGGTTTTCAGAATCGCCAGAGGGAGAGAAAGACAGAGAGGTGAGGAAGACGAACAACTGCCTTTCTTCTGTTTCTGATCTCTTCAGTTCATCTTTCTCTCCTTCTTGCTGTTGTGCTAGTGAAAGACGCAGCGGGTGTGCTGTTCCGCTACAAAAAGATCCTGGTAACATACCAGAGGTTTAAGAACATGTCCAAGGCCTTCCAGATCCACGGTGTAGATCGTAATACGGTGGCCTCTACCACACCCATCGCTGAGCTTCTGCTGGTGGCTCCAGAGAAGGTGGCTGAGGTGGGCGAGTTTGACCCGTCTAAGGAAAAGCTTCTAGACTACGCCCGGCGGTGTTATATCGCCCTCGACCCACAGACACTCAGCAAAGTGCAAGCCCTGAAGAAGAACAACCTCCTCCTTCCCATCTCATACAGGTATTAATACATACATACATACATACATACATACATATATACATACATACAGATGCTTAGCAATTATAGTGTTCCTGTTCAATTTCTTTACTCTTTGTCACTCTTCCAGGACATAGTCATTTTACACAATTTATAAAATAGTTAGTTATAATGAATTGTTTATATGTACTGTTTTTTATTTATATGTTTATGGACTATATTGGAAATATAGTTTAAAGGAGTCATATTATGTTTTTTTTTAAGGATCACTTTTTTGTGTTTTTGGTGTAACAGAATATATTGACTTAGGCCCCGTCCACACGGAGACGCGTTTCTGTGAATATGCACAAATTTTTTATCGGCTAGATGTTTCGTCCACACGGATCCGGCGTTTTCGTAAGGTGAAACCGCTATTTTTTGAAACCGGGTGCCAGAGTGGATAAATTTGAAAACGCCGTCTTTGCGTTTTCGTCTGGACGGCTAATCCGTATATTTTCTGAAACGATGACGTCATCAGCCCACGTCTCCCCCCTAGTCAGACACCTCTACGTCACGTAACCGCAACAAAAACATGAACAAAAACTGAACGATTGTCTTTTTATTAACTAACATTAACACAGATTAATATTGTTCCATGTTCGTTTGTGTACCACGTGCAAGGTTTATGAGCATAGTCCAAGTCTTCTTCTCTGTTTTAAGTATATCTCTGTGGCAGAATTACAGCGCCACATACTGGTCTGGCATGTATACTAAATCATTTTGCGGTTTCGTGTGGACGCGGATATTTCTTGAGACGAGGGAAAAAAAGATCGGATTGGGGTAAGCTCCGTCTCCGTGTGGACGGGGCCTTATTCTCTTTGGATTTGAGACTTTGCAACTTTACTTTTCTTCTTTATGCACCAAAAGCTTGTAACACTCCATAGAGAAAGGAAACATTGAAATCGCATTGTATGACCCCTTTAATCAATATATTCTTAATAAATAAGCTCTCTAATAATAAATACTATATTTTAAGGATGCACAGATATTAAAATGTGTGCCAATAGCGATAAAAAACAGGTGGTTTTAAAATGTACAAATCAGCTTTAAATTTACAATTCAAAATCATAAATATCCATTATGAACTGAGATATAGCTTCATGAAAGAGCTTTATTTTTATCAGTGTGTTTTAAATGACTTGTGTAGATCATAATAGCATTCTTACATAATCTGTTGCGTTTGATTCAGTGTGGAAATTTAGATAAAACACATTCTTACATAAGGCACAAAATCTTGTATCGACAAACACTTAAGAAACTGACTGTCAGTTTTTTTTTTTTTATGCTTCTCCAGGT
The DNA here is from genome assembly GCF_003368295.1 of Carassius auratus. NCBI lineage: Eukaryota > Metazoa > Chordata > Actinopteri > Cypriniformes > Cyprinidae > Carassius > Carassius auratus. The sequence goes on from NC_039258.1 coordinate 14,458,665, forward strand.
TGAAAGGAACGGATAATCGATAATAGGAAGATTTAGCAGGGTGATTCTTATCCTGCTACTATACAGTGGAACCCTTCACTGTATTTTAATGTACCATAGGACACACATCTCCCATCTCAACATTCACATTGTTCTGTTCAGATCCGCTGTACTCTGATCCAAGTGTATTATCACTCACTCATGAAACTGGACGCTCAAAGCTGCGGGTGGGTTGCACACTTTTGTGTTCAGGTTTGATATTTTAAAACAGAAGTTAGTTCTCAAACCCATTTTACACCATTCTTTCATAACAGAGTTTTTAGTATCCCCCAATTGTTGCTATGGTTAAAGCTCAAGAATTTCCCCTTTAGTTATGATATTTTCTGCTGGGTCATTAGATCCTTTCCGTTGTCCCAAGCGTGTGTCCTGGTTCTCCGTATCTCATAGCACTTACTTGACAGACTGAAAGACTTTTGAAATGTAGGTTCTTCTAAAAAGTGGTGCATGCATAGACCCATGCACTCCTCCTATTTTAACACTGTGCTACTCTACGCAAGCGGCACCTTTACGTTCTCATTTGAACCTCTTTGGATGTGATTTGTGGCGTGTTCGTGCATGTGTCTCCCTTAATAATGGCCTGTCTCCTATTAGATGACACTGACTGTTCAGCATGTGCAAAGTTTATATAGTGATATAATACATGTTAAAACAGTTGGTAATAGTACTAGTCTAGTACAGCATAGTGCAGATGTTAATGTTGTGTGAGGGAGTGAGTGCAGAGATGTTCCTGTTCTACCTGGTGCTGAAGTACTCATGAGTGTGTGTATGTGTCTTTGTTTTTGTTTGTCAAATTCACTTTGTGTGTGTGGGTGCATGTTGGGTGTTTGTTAATGTGCAGCGAGATTAGACTGTTCATGGCTCCTTTAAGCACATTTTGAATCCTCCAAGTGGTTAATAAAAAAACAGCAGGTTTCTCTTTACATCGCAATCTTCTTCCTCACCATCAGATCATGTTTGTGGGAACACTACGAAAAGTTTCAGTTTGTTAACAGTTAATACATTAGATGTCATAAACTAAAATGAACAGCATTACTATTGTTCAGTATTGATTTACTCTTTTATACCCTAGTGAAAAATAAATTTACTTAAATGTATCTAAATACATTTATTTAATGCTAAGTATACTAAATATACTTGTACTTATTTATAGACTAAATAAAAAATATCCTGCAATTGTACTTACGGTATACTTAAAGTTTTGTTTTTTATATATATATTAGTAAGTCTCGAACAATATGTCAGTAAATATGTTAATAGATTTGAACTGTACTTAGAATATCACTTTTTACTAGGGTAATGCATTATTTATAAAACTTGAAATTCAAAAAATATATTAGCTTATGTAGAAATGAACACTAATCTAAAATAATTCTTGAAATTATTTTCTTTTGTAAGTTCATGCTACCTAATACATTAACTAATGTTAACAAATTGAACCTAATTGTGAAGTGTCACTGTATTTGCATTATCTTGCACTTTTTAATGTCATTTTCCTGTCTGCTACCATTGATTAAGGGTCTGGGCTTAAGTATATATCAGTTTCACCTCAGGAACCAATCATTCGCGAATATTTCAAGTACAGTTTAGTTGATCATAAAATCATTTTCCGCTGTTGTGTTTGAGAAGCTGTTTATATAGTCTGGTCTTTTCTGTTATACTTTCATGAAATGTTCATTGATTCTTTGTATTGTGAATCACACTAAACCATTTGATTTCCTACTGAAGCCTGGGCCACTTTACTCTTTCATGCTGATTCTCCTTTCTTAAGGTCTTGCTACCTAATAGCCTTCCCATAATTCTTTAAAGTGCACTTGATAACACTAAAAACCCCATCTGCTAAATCATGAAATCATGTTCTTTCAGGAAACTAATTATCTGTTATTTTTAAAGGCATATTACAGTTATATGCTAATCAGTTTGAACAGGAAGCAGAGATGGAACTACACCATGAAAACAACACTCTTTTTTGTTAAAAACCTTTATTATGTACATTGTAGACAGCCTTGGGTACTGTACACCATAATTCTTGATCCCAAATAAAACTTGCACTAAAGTCCACTGTTTTTCACAGCTATTAATAATTTGTCCTTTTGCATCTTGTGTCCTAGAGCACACCAACAACTCTTCAAACGGTATTCCCATCAGGCTGCGGTCAGACAGCATTAATATTCCATGCTGAAGGGGATCTGATGTTTATAAATAACAGAGAACAAGTAGTTTTGGTGCAGTATTCAGTATTACACGCAGTGAAATGGCTCGCTCATATTGTGGACAACAGACTGTAGTCCAAATCTCTGCCCATGAATGTCTTTTATAAAAACTATGGAAGCAGCACAGATACTCATTCGTAACACGTACTGCATATGAATACATTTGTTCCATTTGCAATCTCTGTCAATGTCCATAAGATATCGTAAAAGTTCAACTGCTGCCATTCAGCATCATGCCATTCCTTTCTGCAGGATGTGGAGTAGAACCCTGACATGGGTGAGACCATCACACCCACATTACTCTTGATTGTATTCACAAAATAAATAGAAACTTCCCATGAAGTTGAGACGTAATTCTAGAAGTCTTACAAAAGTAATACAAAAAAATTGTAATTAGAAAAAGTCCACCTGAGAACATTGAAGGCTATGCATATTGCTTCACATTGCAGCTGTAGCAATTTTCACGGTGTCCAGAAGGTTGCGCTTTCTTGCTTTGTCGCTGACTATTGTCTCCAGATGAGACTCGGGGGCCCAACCACGTTGTCTGTCTGACAGACGAGTTCCTTCAACCCAGCCTGAATAAAAAGGAGAGAATCATAAATGGAATTTTGCCCTGAATTTGTCAAAGCATCCTTTAGCAGTTCTGGAATGTTACTTGTGACAGAACAACCAAGAATATCTACTAGGATCCAGTGGAGTTCATTTATCAGCACTATGAGCACACCTCATTAGTAATGCAATCATTGTACACTGTGTGGGAAAATATGCCTGTTTACATAAACTGTGGTAGCTAGGAATGCCTTAGTCATGAAAGAAACAGTCTTAAAAAATCTCCTTGAGTGCATTGTGTTAATAATACTGGTCCAAATAAGGAATAGAGAGTCTATCCAGTTGCCATCCCAAATATTGTTGCTAACCCTGAAAAAGTCGTATGAATTTCACATCTGATGACAGAAGAACCCTCTAGGGCAAGTGACAAATCCTCTTGATTTAGAGCCAAATCCAACTGCTTCTGACTTTCACCATACATTCTACAACGGCAGAGTCCGATCCTGCTCCTGGAGGGCCACCTTCCGGCGGAGATTAGCTCCAGCACCAATTAAACACTCTAGAACTATCTAATCTAGGTCTTTAGGATCACAAGAAGCTTCCAGGCAGGTGAGTTGAAGCTAATATTTGCAGTAGAGTGGACCTCTAGAATCAAGATTGGACATCCCTGTTTTACAGTGACCTAAATCAGTGCTTCTCAAACCTTTCCTGGGGAACCCAACCACTGCATATTTTCTGTGTCACCTCTATTTAACCTACCTAATTCAACTCAGTCAGTTCAATAGTAGAGTCTGCGATACTTGAACGTGGTGTGACCTGAGAGGAAGACATACAAATGGTGCAGCAGTTGGGGATCCCCAGGACAAGTTTGAAAAGCACTGACCTACATCTGGGGGTTTCCAAATCTAGACCTGGAGAATCCACTGAACATTTTGTTTATCTCCTTAATCAAACACTCCTGATTCAAGAATATTATCACCGGAGCTTTACACTACGCCTATGTAATCCACTGGAACGCCATGCTCTTGTGAACATGCACACAACAACAACAACAACAGTTAGCGCAAGAGATTATGGTTTGTGATGTTTTAAAGCTGTTTTTGATCTACCCGCACAAGTTCTACAAGAACTCTTCCATTGTATGTTGCATTAACAATAGAGACGAGTCTCATAAGATGGGCGTTAACGGGTTGGTTATATTTCTCGTCTACCACAAATCCCTTAGATCTCTAGTGAATTTGGGCTGGGTGCAGTCATGCAAGTTCTTAAACTAGACAATAAATATACTATCAATAAAGGCCAACAGAGGTTCTACTTTATAAGGTGACTACTTGTTTATATTGGTCAGGTGTTTTTTTAGGCTAACAAAACTGAACAAGTCAAGGTATGCAGGTGCACTTGATAATTACAGACAAGTGTGTTGAAACGGAGTGATTTCTGCTTGTAGGTAGATTTCCAGGAAAAGGATTGGGTGCCCCTGGGCAAATGTGAGTCCTAACATGTGAACCAACCATGGCTTTCCTGGAAGCAGTTGCAGTTCTTAGCACTGTTCTTAACCATGTGGTTAAAGATCTTTTTCTTGTGTTCATGTGATTAGATTTAACTCACCATCACTACTCTGCTGGTGCACTAACAGAACTTCAGCTTTCTCTAAACTTAGCTCATCGGGTTGCTGAGCGACAAATGCTTTGATGCACTGCATTTGTGGAATGTCTGCAAAAAAAAAAAAAAAAGGTTAGAACATGTTAATTAACTTGCATTAGAGTATTTACTTAGTTTCTTTTAAAGCAGGAAATGCACATACCCTGAACGGCACTGAAGTCAATCTCAGGATAAGGACGTGAAAGTGCTGATATCCAGCGCAATTTATTGGCTCTGAGAGATGATAGAAAATGAAAGATGGGAACAGATTAATTTAATGCAATATTCTGCACAACCAGATTTCAAAACTCAAGATTCTATTGGAAGTTGGCCCTACAGGAGCAAGACTGGACGTTCCTGCCCTACAGGGATGAGGACTTCACAGGCATGCACATGTGGCAGCCATTGCATGTTTACAAGCTAGCAACAGTTTCTCTCTCATAACTGACATACTTACTGGGTATCTGTCCGCAAGAGCAGGGCTTTCTGTGGCATGTGCAGACGGAACAGGTTCTTTTGTAAGGAATGCAGTTTGAACCTGCAGTTCTCAACCCGCAGCTCCGACACCGGTGCATGATCGATAACTGTAAACCTACCCCCTCTGCAAACAGGAAGTTAAGAATTAATTGCACCATAAAACGAAAGATATAATTTGCATTAAACATGAAAAGCCTGATTTCACTTTTCAAAGACTAAGAATGAGAAAGAAGGCAAAACATACTCTTTCCGCAAAGAAACCAGGAGATAGTCATTGAAAAGGTGCATATAAGCATTTCTCTCTTCTTCCCTGTCTTTCAGAGAAAAGTCTATCAGTTCAGTCACAGGTCCCTCTCGTACCAGTCTGCGGGACTGACTGATCAATGGAAGAGTCTAAGAGAGACAAAATAAGTCATTGTACATTTTAACTTTTATTTAGATGGCAAGTTAAGTTCCCAAACATGTCATGCTCACCTTGCACTCAAAGTCAACTTTGGCATTGAGGGTCACAAGTGACTCGATGTTCTTCATTTGAGAGATACTTTCATTACTCTCCTGAATCATCTGTTAAGAAGCAAGGAAACACGGTGAGAAAGAAAACTGATAAGAAATTCCAGTGCGGAGATGTGGGTGACTTAACTACATTGTTGCAAGTGCATCAAGAATCTCACCTTTTCGAGTAGTTTCATGGCCTTAATGGCCTGTGCTTCATCCTTGGTTTTTGAAGCAGTTCTCTTTACAATATTCTACCCAACAAAAACAAGAGAAAAGACAGAATTTAGAAATGAAGCATGCCATATTCGTTGTGACAAGATGGATGGCATATAATATCAAGATGATATAGCATATACAAAGAAGGCAGGTGAGAAAGCATGTGCTCCTAGCAAGCATGAGTCATGGCATTTCATGCAAAGTCGGGGAATTTGTCATCAAAAAATGTGGAGCGAAGGAAGTACCTGCACAAGCAATTTGAGGCGTGTGATTCTTTGAAATGGTAGAATGAGGAAAGAACGCAGAGGCAGTCGCTGACAAACCGGGTTACGCTCCAACTTTTCCACAACTCTACGGAATTCATGACTCTCGTCCCTATGAGAGATGGTGGAATAAAAAATAATAATAATCATATGGACAAAAATAAAACAGGAGAAGCTTTTTTCAAGACCAGCGCAAACAAATACTCACATCAATCTTTGATATGTCTTGTCCTGGTAAGATTGGTTGGTAAGGTATGGCACATACACATTTCTGAATTCTGGACAGTGTTGGATGATGATGTCACAGACAGTAAAGCGCATAAAGTCCTTCTCCACTGCTTCTTCCAGCTGGGACAGAAAGCTAAATGAAAAGAAGCATATATTGGTGATATTAGTAATTCAGATTTCAGAGCAGACATTTGAGAACTGACTCCAAGATGAATTCATACACGTTTAGGGAGTTATGTCTTAAGATGTCAGCAGCACACATAGTATATGTAGAAATCTAAACATCTTTCAAAAACTAAAAAGTGTTTATCTTCAGTAATTCTGTTAATTTAATGATAGGATTCTAACCTGTGACTGATGTCTCTAACATCATTTAGCCTGGAAAACAGCCAGTTTTTGTCTTGCGAAGACAGGATACCTTTGAGCTGTTTGGACATGACAAAGTTCTCCACTATGATGTCCAAACTGTGACGGTATGACGCTTCAGAGGTCACCACCTCAAACCTCACCTGAAAGAGACAGAGGCTCTTCATGCTGCTATCCTTACTAATAAAAACAAATATCTTTTGAAACACCTGTTTTGTTGCATATGGGTACTGCAATGTACCATGAAAGCCTGTTTCTGTCTCAAGATTTAAAGTTAATTGTAACATTGTATATAAAAAGTATGACTTTATTTTACACAAGTACAATCAGTTACAGTTGAAGTGTTCCTTTATATCTCAAAATAAGCTAAATCTTGCTGTGAGGACTGATGTGGTTTTGCATCTCACTCTGTTACATTGTTTTTTTTTTATCCCAAAATGTGATTTAAATCTTGCATTTATGAATTTGTTTTATTTTAATTGTTTACATTTACACAAATGTATTTCCCAATTGTGGTATTATATCTTGCAATGTGACTTTGAAACTTTTTGCAAAACCTTCTTACACAATTACCTGAATGTGTACAGTAAATAAAGCCATAATGCAAAAATACGTACAGTTAAAACAGTGGAAACTTAAGCCAAACTTAAACTTAAAAATTTAATTTAATTTAATAACAAAATATCTAAGCAGATTCAACATACTTTTCTAACATCACTTCTCACATTTTTACAATTGCTTCCAACCACCAAGATCCTTTTTAGTAAATGCACAACATGTTAGTTCCCCTCAAGTTCATTGTTTTATCATAGTGAAAAGTTTTGTTGCAAAGTGAGCTTGATCTGTTTTTCTTTCAGAGAAATCACTCTTGGTTTGGTATGTTATTATCAAGTACAAAGAAATGTATCATACATTTTTAAGTTTATGACTTGAGCCACTTTTAATGTTTAGTAGGGGATAACAATCAAATGATTCTACCTCCTGCAGGCGTCTCTCATCACTAGTAAGTTCCTCCAACTCTGGGCTGGTCCTCACTCCAGGGAGATCCTGCCACAGTGTGGGTGAGAAAGCAGAGATGGACAGGCGAGGGGACGGGGGTCTGTTTATGGATTGCTGAGGCACATTTAAACTTTGGCTGGTTTGGGACAGATTTTGAGGCAATATGATTTGAGGGATAGATGGGAGAGTTCTGTGTGATAACTTAGGGGAATGATTCGGAGAGGAAGATGTGCTTATTGACAGAGAATCAGAATGAGACAACTGAATCTCTCTGTTCTGCATCACCTCACTGTACTCCTGATACAACTGAGAGTCTGCAAGAGAAAGAGAAATCACTGAGATGATTCTAGAGCTGTGCTCCTCAACTGGACCCAGATTTTATACTGGAACTATTAAAAATATAAAAAAAAAATACTATTACTAATACTAATACTTTTTTTTTATACTATAAAAAAACACATCCTTGAAGTCAAGCACTGCCATTAATTAATATTAGCAGGAGGGACAAAATAAGCAACCAACAATTTGTATAAAACACATTGTGGTTGGCAGTAAACCAACCATGTTTACTCTCACTGCACATGATCCCGTATTTAATGAAGCCTAGGCCATATTTTATTTTAACTTTATGGTTTGTTCATAAGTGCATGGCATGCAACTTGTCTATGCTGTTATCTGCCTAATTGGCAGCAGAATTTGCTTAAAAACCAAGAAATACTCATGAGAAGTTTTTTTCTTTTCCCTTTAAAAAATTACTATGTATAATGCATACATATAACCATACCTTATACATATACAGTACAGACCAAAAGTTTGGACACACCTTCTCATTCAAAGAGTTTTCTTTATTTTCATGACTATGAAAATTGTAGAGTCACACTGAAGGCTTCAAGGGCTATTTGACCAAGAAGGAGAGTGATGGGGTGCTGCGCCAGATGACCTGGCCTCCACAGTCACCGGACCTGAACCCAATCGAGATGGTTTAGGGGTGAGCTGGACCGCAGACAGAAGGCAAAAGGGCCAACAAGTGCTAAGCATCTCTCGGGGAACTCCTTCAAGACTGTTGGAAGACCATTTCAGGTGACTACCTCTTGAAGCTCATCAAGAGAATGCCAAGAGTGTGCAAAGCAGTAATCAAAGCAAAAGGTGGCTACTGTGAAGAACCTACGATATGACATATTTTCAGTTGTTTCACACTTTTTTGTTATGTATTTAATTCCACATGTGTTAATTCATAGTTTTGATGCCTTCAGTGTGAATCTACAATTTTCATAGTCATGAAAATAAAGAAAACTCTTTGAATGAGAAGGTGTGTCCAAACTTTTGGTCTGTACTGTATATAAATTAATTTGTAAGATACAGTAAATGGAGCAGAAAAAAACCTAAAAAAGGCTAAACCTGTCAATGATCCACCAGGTCAAACAGAGATCAAGTCAGAATGTCATAGAAAGCAGGTCAGGGTTTGAACAGGGCAAAAAAACTAAATAAAAAAACAAGCATGAACATCCAAGAAAGTGTTTTTAACACTAAGCGGTTTATCTGCAGTTCCAAGTGAAATGCAAGCATAAACCTGCTCTTTGCCTGGAGGACTAGCCAAGTAGCATAGTCAGGAATGGCAAAACTTTCCCTGCACATTACATCTGAACTGTAACCATGTTATTCCTTTGTTTTACAGCCAGATACAATCATATTATTTACACTTTCATTAAATTGATATTTGTATCACTGGGAATTGTATGTGTCTTAGAAATGTTTTAATGGATCTTGAAGACTTTAAATAGAAATATTTTTCTGTTAAATATTTATCTAATCTGTTAGAGCAAAGTCCCTATAGTCTTTGGTTATAGCCATAAAGATCAAGACAGATAATGACAATCCAGGGACTTACTAAAGAATTTCGAATTCCTCTTTCTTGTCCTCCTAAGTTTCCTAAAAGTAAGAAGGAGAGAGAGAAAAACAGCAAAGGACATGTTATATAATGGTCATTTGTAAGATTTTCTACTAAATAAAATACTGTCAGTGGGGATAGACCGCATATAAAGTTATAAACATCAAACCGAAAAAGAAAAGGTTTCTCATGTCATGGTATCATTTCCATTTTTTTGTTGAAGATATTATCAGAGTTAGAACCTCGAAAGTAACCCAATTTTCCACTGAACAATATTAGATGTCCTAAAAATGCATGAATCCAGATGTAAGCACATTAGAAATGGGAATCATAGAGCATAAATTGAGCTGTCTTGTATGTCAGTCTCTTTGCACCAGTGTACCTGCAGGATTAAACAAACAGTTATGGACACCATCGTTTTCAGTTATGGACATCATCGAATACATTTACTATTCATAGTCAGCAACAATTCATTAATTCCTCCAAAAATATCCACCCACCTGCTATATGTAAAATAAAAAAAGCTTTTATTAAGCTTGACAGACACACCTGGAGTTGTCATCTCATATGAGTGTACATGATTTGAAATGTTTATCAAAAGTACAATTAACAAGGAACAAAATATAGGAGTGTTTATACATGCAGTATACACGTTCTCCTACCTTAGATCCATTTCACCCCAGGTAAGACTTAATTCGTCCTCTTCGTCATCTATACAAACCAAAACAGAGAAATCGGGACACATTACAATGTTGTTTTTAAGCACCTTAAGCTTTGATTAACCAAGATAAGATAAGAATCCAGTAAAAATGTATTTCAAGCAATACAGATGGGGATGGTTCTACATAGCTGTACACAAGCTGTACACATGGGAACCGCCTCAAGCTTTCTACAGAATAACTAAAAATGATAGACCGGAAGGCCTCTGGGTTTGAGCAACTGAACAGCTCTCAAGAAAATGTGGCAATAAATAAAAATAACCCTAATGCAATGAGAAATATGAGGTGGAACAAAAACAGTAAAGTGTACTGGAGGAAGACTTGTTATGCGTGAATGAGAACGGTGAAACATAGGAAATCTGGCAGCTCAAAATTCTGTCTCTTCCAAGAAATGCTGCTGTTTAAGAAGTCCTCAGCGGTCATGACTCCAACCCCACAAGAATCCTCAGGAGCCCTCTTGAGCTTCCAGGCTGTTAAAATGAGACTACCCCAAAAAAGAAAAAAAATGCTGGGAGAATACATTATTAGTTACTCCTGTGTTATGAGAACCTAAAGTGTACTGTTTGTGTGGTTTCAGATTCGTTTAATGTCCTAAGAATAGGTCTCTTAAACAATTTTAGGAATGTTCTCAGAATATTATTATTATTATTATTATTATTATTTCTTTTGACATTAGATCCATCATTGACTAATTATGTCTGACACAAGGCAATATGAATGAAAACTGAAAAATCACTGGGATGTGTTATACTCTCATTCTTTAAAGTGTCCACAGTCACCAGCAATCCATTTGAACATAAAACAACATTTAGGACCCAATTGTATCAGATTAAACAGAAAAACATATCTGCCACGTGCCTGTCAGTGAATAGTTTTAACTGCTTATTACTGTTCAAATGTTAGGAACAGTCAGTTACATGACAGGAAACAAAACATTTTAATGTCCATATTGACACTTATTTAAGGGAAAATAATTAATGGAGTTCTGTGTTACATTCTTGCGTAAGCACATTTACCCTCTCTATGTGTCATTATACGTGACAAAAGTGTTCCAGTGGCTCAGTGGTAGAGCACTGCGTTAGCAGCGCAAAAGGTCAGGGAACACACACACACACATATAAAAAAAATAATAAAATGTATACTCTGAATGCACTGTAAGTTGCTTTGGATAAAAGCGTCTGCTAAATGCATAAATGTGAAATATACCACTGGTATAATACATTTGAAAGAATAGGTTCAACAGACACATTTCGACCTTTCACAATCTCTTCTCACAGAGTGGGAGCAGGTGGGTGACTGAATGTCCAATTCAGCCTTCTTATGCTCGTCTTCCTCTCACCTGATTTGTTGAATATTCTCGTCCTGCGGTCCCTTCCAACTCCCTCTTCCTCATCCTCTTCCACTTTTTTGGTTTTCTCCGCTGACTTCCGGAACCCTCGCCTCCTCGCGTGAACCTCATTTCCCAAATTTCGAAAACTACTAGAGCTTACAACAACTTCCTCTTTACTCTCATTCTTCTTAGATACTTCTTCTACCTTCCCCTCTGCCTCTCCTTCTGAGGAAACCATGTGGTGGTTAGAACTAGGATCGAGCCAATCACGGTTCTCATTCAACTCTCTCTCCATCCCTCCCTGTTGTTCTTCTCCTCCCTCTATTATTTCTTTCGCTTTCCTTGATTTTTCCATTTCTCTCTCACTCTCTGTTTGTGTGTTGGTTTGCGTGTCTATGTGTGTCACACTACCTCTTGCATTTTCTGTGTCCACCGACTTTAGACCCAGGATCTCTTTCATCGTGTTCTTGGCCCATCTAAAGTGAGTGCTCCAAGTGTCATCAGAACCAGAATGTTCCATTGAGTCTCCAGTGGTTTCTTTTGCTCCTCTTTGTATTTTATCTTCAATATGAGTCTCTGTTCCCCCATGACCATTATTCTTGGATGGCCCTGAAGTTTCAGAAGGGTCTTGTAGGAAGAGTTGGGTGTCTTGTTCTGATTGCTCACTGGGAGGAATAATTTGGACTTTTAGTGATGTTACACTCTTTGTTGTCTGGTCAGTACTTCTTGCTCCCTCCCCTTTGTCCTCATTGGGACAAAGACTGAGGTTGTCCATTGCTCTTTCAATGTCCTGTTCACAGTGTTCAACCTTTTCAAATGTTTCATTTATGCTCATTTCACCTTGGGTTCCCATGTTATGAAATGAATGCTGATTGGCTGCCTCTTCAACAGTAGGATGTACATATGAATTTTCATTGGTTTGTGACGTGGGATGGGTCTGATCAATCACACAAAAGACACTTAGTGGTCCTTTCGGAGCTTCATTTGCCCCATTTTCTGTGTCCTCTGTAGTTCCTGATTGTTCAGAGACAGCTTTGGGAACTCCACCTTCCCAGAATTCTTTGCAGTCTTCAAAATCCTCTTCCTCTGCATCATCCCCTCCACTGGAGACAGTTACAAATCCATCATCTGCTGACAACACTCTGTTCTTCTCAGCTTGCGATTCTACCTCACTTCCTTCCTCATTCTCTAAATAGTCATGTCTATTATTGCTTCTCTGTTCATCTCTTTCCTTTTCTTCCAAGTTATCGGCCACTTTCTCTCTTTCCATCTGCCACTCTGATTCCATGGCTTCTTTATCATAAGCCATGTCTCCTTCCATCCTCTTCTCCTCGCTTTCTGCGTCCACATCCCTCATGAACTCTCCAGCCATTTCAAGTTCTCTATACTTGTCCTCAAGACATTTTTTCTTGGTTGGTTTCCTTCTCTCAGGCTCTTCTTCATTTCCTGTTGTCATGATTTCTTTGTATCTTTGGATGTATCTTTCTTTTGCTTTCTCTCTCTCTGTGTATTCTTTTAAACAAGGTTCTTTTCTCTCACTTCGAGGTTCCAGCCACATTTTCCTTATCTTGTTCTTCGGTTTCTTTGTAACTGCTTCCTCAGAAGCAAAGCTTTCACTCTTCTCTTCATTCCTCTGTGTACTCCTGTCTTCCTGCACTTCCTCTGTTCTTTCCTTCAGTCTCTCTTTATCAGTCTCAGATGTGTTTTCTCTGTCTCTGTCCTCAAGGTTCTCTCTCATCATCCTATTTTTTTCATTTTCAAAATCACTTTCTGAAATCAGCTCTCCAATAATCTCCATTTTACGTCTCCCTTTCTCTTTGTACTCTTTCCTCCGCCTCTCCCTCTCTTCAATCTCTCTTTCAGAGTACCTATCCCCATCTCTTGTCCTTTCTCCATCTCTATACCTTCCTCTTTCAGCTGTGTATAAGTTAGCGTCTCTTGAGTCTCTTGTTCTATCTCTTGGTTTATCTGTCTCTTTGAGCCGTTCAGAATTTTCTCCTTTTGGACCATGATAACCTGTCTCTTTGTAATCACTTCCTTTTACTGCCTTGTCTCGCCATCTTTCGGCTTCTCTCTCTCTACGTCTGTCTCTCTCTCTAACTCTGTCTGCCCTTCGCTCTGCATCATTGGCTCCTTCACTCTTGTAGAGTTTTTGTCTTTGTGTAGAGTCTTCTTCCCTCTTCCTTTCCTTACCCCTGACTCTTTCACTTTCTCCTTCAATTTTTATATCTCTTTTCCTAGATCTCTCTCCCTCTCTCTGTCTATCAGTCCTCCTTTCCCTATCTGAAAAGCTTTCTGTCTGTCCTTCCATGAGCCGAGGATAATATCTGTCCTCTCTGTCTCTTTGCCGATGTGTTTCTCTGTCTGTCTCTTTGTCCCTCATGCCTGAAAGGTCACTGACCCCTGGATAACTTTCTCTCCTTCTATCTCTCATTCTAGGGTCAAACTCCCTGTCTCGTTCCCTCTGTCTATCTGGCTCCACCATTACAGGCTTTCTCATTTCAATTCTCCTCAACTCCTCCCTGTATCTTGCAATTTCTCTTTCACACTGCATGTCCATGTCTCTGTATCTCCTCCTTTCCTTTTCTCTTTCATTTTCATACAGTATGTCCTTCGGTCTTCCCATTTGACGCTCTCTTTCATAGTCTGTAAGTGGTATGTTTCTGTCTCTCAATCTGTTTGGTTTTGTCATCCTTGGAAAAGTGTCCCCTTTTCTCCTCTCATTGTTTCGATCTCCATACTCAGCCTGCTCTGACATTGTTGAGCTTCCATTTGCACATCGATCTCCATTTCTCCGCCTCTCTCTTTCTCTCCAGTCAATCTTTTCATCTCTTCTTCTGGTTGCAGGAAATCTCTCCCTGTCCTTAATCCCATCGCACGTGTCTGGCACCATTTCTTTTTCTCTTGTTTTTTCCATTTTTTGGTGTTTCCAAGTCTCTTCTTCACCCAGGTCACCTTTGCCAATTAGCTAAAAGACTCAGATCACAGTTTGCACTCGGTCGATAACCTGTCTAGTGCACCTTAAGAGGATTGTATCTGCACAGTGTCTTGGACGGTCCAATTAATTTGACTGGTTTCCATTGCAACATAGAGAACCTATAAGGGAAGTCAAAAATCAATCAGTGAAGTCAATAAATCAATCAACCACATATAATTCATATTCCAAAGAGGAAAACATTCAAACATATTCTTGGAAATCTTCAAACTTTGGATCTTGTTGAAACGTGTCAGTTAGATGCCTTGGCAGCTTAAACAGTTACTTAAACTTTTTTTTTTTTTTAAGTGTCAAGTTGAATGCCTAACATGAATTAATTATTGATGCTTATCTGAAGTTACTTGGACTCAAAGTATGAATTTTATCAGAATTTTATTTTATTAATTCCCAGACAACTGAAGCTATGACCTTGGTGTTTCTTAAACTATACTCCACCAGATAACTTACAGCAATGCAACAGAAATACTGTTCTGGTCAAACGAATCACTTCAGATCAGTCTAATATACTGTTAATATGTATAAAACATATTGCCATTTGTATTTTTTATTGATATACTTCTCTTAACATTTCTACAGATCAATTACACTAATAAGAATTTATATTATGAATTATATATACAGTTGATAAACAGCCTGTTTGTCAGTTCAGCAAATTACAAAGAATGCAGTTCAACCAACCACTTCCCTATACTATTCTTGTATCTTATTCAGAGGCATTTCAAGTAATTCAAGCCTAGGAACAGCCAAAGCACTATTAAGAGCAGTTGAAGGAGCAAGTCTTTGACATAGCTGACTCATGATGCTCATTGAATCATACGATGTACAACAAATTAACATTAACAGAGTCATCAGAAAACCACTGTGGTGAATATAATAAACAGATTAATATTCCCAAGCATGACAATGCAGTATTTGCTTGTGATGTGGACGTTTGTTTAAAAAGGTTTGCTAAAGTAACAACAAAAAGGAAAAAATGAAAAGTTTTGGGAATAATGCAGAGGACTCACCTGAGAAGTGTCTTTGGTGACGCTTCTCTGTCTCTCTCCAACTTTTCCTTTGCTTTCTTGACAAAGTTAAGCTAGCAGGAATTGCACAACTCACAGTCATTTAACATATCAGTGTTTGCCCATTGAGAGATCCAAAGTTGAGCGAGATAAATGCTCTAAAAACACTGATTTAATTATCCAGCCTGCCTCTGCTCTACTTAATGTGTTCAGATAAGCAAAAATAGTTTTCATCAAAGTAAAAAGATTCTCGCAGTGTTCCCCTCTCTCTCTCTTGCTCTCTCTCTGTTTCTATATCTCTCTCAGTTTCTCTCTCTCTTGTCCCCTCCTCCCGCCCTTCTCAAATTCCCAAACAAGTTTGAACAGATTGACACTTATCTTCCTCCCCTTCTTCTGTTTTCCTTATGCTTTCGCTCTCTAGCACTGTTCTTGAGGAGCTCCAGAAGTAACCTTCAAGCTTGCACGCAGCTTTTCTTTAGTTCTCTTAAACTCAATAGACCCATAGTAATTGCGTTACAGCTTGTTCCAGTAATTCAGCCTTTCACACACCTCACCACTGCATGCTTCTCTTTCACAGAAGCAGGAAGTGCTCACATGTGTCACATACAAAGTAATGTCGCCTGCAGTTTATGTAACACAAAAGTTCTCCAAAAAAAATCTGTGAAAGACAGTGTAGCATAGATGACGCATTTGCGCATTAGGAAAGATAAACTGGAAAACACACACTTTTTTCTCTTTTTGCACAAAGTTTAGTATAAATTTATAAATATATTTTAGAATAAACTTTTAGTTTAAAATCAAAATATTTTTAAGTGATGATTAAGCGATATTGTTTGTAGTTTAAAATGCTTGTGTTTAATTGATCATTTTCTAAAGAGTCTGATGCTATAGGCCTAAATAGCCAAGATTCCTGTCTTCAAATTGAACCACCTGAACAAACTTAACTCCAGAGCATGCTGCTATCTAAATGCAAACAAGTATAACATAATAATCTAAACAAAACTGACAAAATCAATTAAATCTTCTGGACTAAGGTCAGGAGAAATGATCTAGCAGGTTCTAATGTATGACAGGCAAGAAAGGGCTCATTCAGGAAGACTGAAGTAAATTAATCAGCAGTGTTGGGTAAGTTACTCAAAAAAAGTAATCCATTACCAATTACTTCTTTGAAATTGTAATTTGATTACAATACTGATTACTGCATTTAAAAAGTAATCTGATTACTAATTACTTTCGAGTTACTTTAATTTTCAAGTTATCAAATCTAGAAAATACACTACAAAGATAAACTGGTTGCACTTTATTTTACGGTACATGTACTTATATGTACTTATAGTGTACTTACAGTGTATTTATCTAAGACATTTCTGGTAATACAAGGTAACTACATGGGGTAAGATTATGTTTAGGGGTAGGTTCAGGGTTAGTACCTAGTTATTACATAATTATTGTAATTACTATAATATGTACATAGTATGTACATGAGGAACGGGACTGTAAAATAAAGTGTTACCAATAAACTCATAGTTCTTTCATTAATTTAATGACTGAAAAAAATTCACAAGTAGCCTATTATTTTTATAGCCTACACTCCCATTATCTTCAAAACTTTTTTTGTTTAGTAAAATAAAATAAAAAATAGGGTGCACTTTCTGCAGTCGACGTGAATATCTTCCTAAATTAGTAATTTAAATGAATGAAAATGACCTGAGAAATACAATATATCTAAAGAAAGCTTGAAGTGTCTATTATTAAATTAAGTATAAGTCATGTCGAAAAAAATATTCTATTAAAATAATCCATATGAAACCAATGCGAGTTACAGTAGATTTAGATTTCATTTAAACTTTACCGCATTACCAGGAAAAGTAACTTGAAATGTAAAACAGGTATTTCAAATGTAATTACAAAGATAAAGTATATCCTGAAATCCTAAAGGAGAAAAGAAGTGCTAGCATATGGCCTTGGTTAGTTAACTAGTAGCATCTCACAAAACCACATATAAACATATTGGCATATAATAACAAAACACATCTAAACTGGTGCACTGAAATTAAACTGGTGCAATGTTAATATTACAAAGCTGATGTAAGAACTGACTGGATTAGCATTGTCACTCCATGTGACTAGTATTTAAACACATAACTTATGCTATATATATATATATATATATATATATATATATATATATATATATATATATATATATATATAATCTAACCAAACTCTCTTTGAGACTGAAAAACAGTTGTCATTTTCCTATAAAAAGCACAAATTAGGCCCTTGTTCATTTCTTGATATTTGAGATCAAGAGATTTGAATAAACGTTTTGTTGGACTAAAATTATGTTTGACATCCTAAGGTTGAAGATCAACAGCTCCTCAAGGTTAAGCACCTATGTTCACTGACAAACTGTTGAAAAAGACAAAACAACAGGCATTATTAGGGGTTTAAATCATACAGTCTATGGTTTAAATATACACGTTTAAAATACAAAAATTATGTTATAATTATATATATATATATATATATATATATATATATATATATATATATATATATATATATATATTACCAACCATATCTAATAGTTATCACCACAAAACATTACTAACTTTACATGATTAATGTATGATGTATAAAACTGAGGGCGTTTTCAAATGATCTTTGGTCAGCAAGTAAGCTATGAACATTCAAAGGTATCATTGGAATAACTAACTAAACGTTCGCCGTACTTCCACGATAAAATCCACATCGAACAGGACATTTTACTTTTAGGCTTATCGGGAAAAACACGTCTTTGTTTAAAGATGAACTAGATGTACAGCACTAGACTGTACTTGTTTGAGCAGCACTCAATATCCATGCGCACGTGCAGCACTTCGCCTTCCGCCTTCCGTACAGTCACATGTGGCGCCCGTTTAGGTTCACTTCCGCGTTTGAACAGAAACCATTAAATCCTTTGAATAATGCAAGCGTTTTAACGCGAATATAATCAGGAGTTTGTTTATTCAATGTGTTTATTGATACCACCGGATATTTTGGCGTAATGTCGTTAAGTATTGTTTAAAGACATTAAGTGCGACAGTTTGGGAAAGAAGATCCCAAGCTGGGTGGACAGCTATTAAGATCTTTACTTGTATTTATCTACAGTAAACACGGTCATAGGAATTCCGAAAGGTTGGTTTGTGATCAGCTTTATGCCTTTATTTCATTTCATGCATTATAAAGATGACAGTTTATGCTAACAGCATGTTTGTCTGGTTTCTAACTAAAGTTCTTCATGACCGTTTGCTTCATTGCTTACTTGAACCATGCAGTATAGCTTTAGTGTTGTCTTTTTCAGTCATTTAAAATAATCATAACACCGTTTTTGGCTTTACAACCAGGTTTTTGTAGTTTTGGTAACAGTTTGTAAACATGCACAACAATAGCATTCTTAGCGAGTTTTATCAAATTGTAAAAATAACAGCATCTGTCTGTAGTTTGAAAAACAAAAGTCTTTATTAAAGAACCTACGATGATCTTTCTGATTTAGCGTTTCAGAGTGCACCTTTTTGGTTTAAATCCTAAGCACTTTAGACCAAAAATATTTCACGTTTCAGGAAGTAATTGTTCAAAATCTTGGGATCATTAAGATTTTAATGTTATTTAATGCAGTCTTCTATGCTCATCAAGAATGTATTTATTTGATCTAAAATACAGAATTTATATGCTGATTTGATATCAGTGTTGAAACTGTTGTGCTACTTAATATTTTTATTGGAGCCTGTGATATTTTTCTTTGATTCCTTTATTAAAACAACAGCATTTATTCAAAATAAAAATTATATTCAAAAAAACATTTAAGCAGCACAACTTTTTCAAACATTGATTATAAATCAGCATGCATAGAATGATTTCTGAATGATCATGTGACTGAAGACTGGAGTAAAGCTGAATGCTGAAAATCCAGTTTTGTCATAAAATACTGGAGTTTGCATAGGGAAACCTGTATTATATGCACTGCCCACATTTTATGTGCATTCGCAAGTCAATCATTGCATAAATTCACTGCTCAGTTTTTTTAATGTGTTGCCCTTTTCCCATCAGGTGTCACCTGTGAAAGTCATGTTGCTGTCTCTGAGACTAATCGCTCCTCTTTTCCTACTACTTGCTGGAGTGCAAGCTGAGTTCACCACAAAAAACTGCAAGCTGATTTCAGGGAGCGAAACTGAGAAAAATACGCTCAATTTACTGGAGCCTCTCACCAATCAAAAGTAAGACTGTGTTTTTTTTTTTTTTTTCAAGTTGATCTAGCATTCTTTCGGTTTGCAGTTTGTGCTGGTCTTGTTAACTGTTTTCATATTGCCTCTGAACAGCTTCACCGCAGAAAGACCGGGGGACGCATATGTGTATATTTTTCAGGTGTGTGGAGATGCTGGCGGAATGAAAGATGCAGGTCTTGTGCAGAAAGAAAAAAAAGATGGAAAGGTTGTGCGAATCGGCAACTACAACCAAACACGAGCTATTAGAGGAAGTATGTAACCTTGCTTGCTGCTTTTTGCTACAGGTGGACTTTTCGAAATGTATCTTTCCTAATGTTTATTTCGGCCTTGGTATCTTTTTGGAATCAAAATTTGAAAGGTTGAATTGTTATAATTTATAATAATGACTACTGAATATTTCTGTTCTGTCAGCTGATTCTTCTGTGTATTGTGGCTTTTGTTTAATTTGATTATATAGTAGCAGTTAGCAGGGATGCATTGTAAATGCAATAAAACGCATCTAATTTGGCTAAATCACAGAACTTTTTCCATTTGTCACAGGAAGCCTTGCTAGCTCATTTTTTGACCCTAATTCTCCTTTTGTCCTTTATGCAGGTGACTGGATTCTGCTCTTCTATGAGGGGGGAGATGCATACGACAACCATTGTTCAAAAGAGCCGAGAAGTGCCTTGATTATGATTTCATGCAGTAAGAGTACTAAGGTATGAACTCTCCACCCCTATATTAATGAAATAAAAATGCATTTATTAATTTTTCATGGACTTTTAAAATCTATAATTAGATCTGGATAAGAAAAAATTAAGCATTATTATTGATCCTCATAACCAGTGTTTTGAGGTAATGCATTACAAGTTACGTAATCCGATTACTTTTTCAAGTGACTAGTAAAGTAACACATTACTTTTACCATAAACAAAGTTAGTAGCGTTAGTGCATTATCATGTTGGAACTAAATAATGATCTCAGGTATGCAAGATAGACCCTGACAATAACCAGAATGACCTCATAATTTCAACTGCAATTATTTCTTAGCTCTTATTACTTTTTGTAATTTTTTGTGTGTGTGGGTGTGTTTTCTTAGAATGCATTTTCGGTGGTTTTGGAGGACAATCAGAAGGACAGGGGATGTTATTACCTGTTTGAACTGGATTCTGATGCAGTCTGTCCTGTAATCCCATCCAAACTCAGTGCCGGCTCCATAATCCTTATTATGTGAGTGCTTCAAAATTCTCACAGTGATCCTCACACAATTAGAGATCATCAAGGAGCAAGATGAATGTCATACTTTACATGTGATCATGTTCCTGTTTGCTCTCCATAGTGTACTCTGCTGCCTGGCTGTGTATCTCACTGGTGGATTCCTCTATCAGAGACTCGTAGTTGGAGCCAAGGGAGTCGAGCAGTTCCCTAACTATGGCTTTTGGTCACAGATTGGCAACTT
Organism: Carassius auratus; assembly: GCF_003368295.1. Classification (NCBI taxonomy): domain Eukaryota; kingdom Metazoa; phylum Chordata; class Actinopteri; order Cypriniformes; family Cyprinidae; genus Carassius; species Carassius auratus. Next base: position 14,479,793 of record NC_039258.1, read on the forward strand.
ATCTGCTGTAAGTATAATAATTACATAAACATTTGTCTCAGTTTATCTTTTTTTTTTTTCTTAATGAATCAAATTAAAAAAATGTTTTATCCTCACAGGATGGATGCGATTTTGTCTGTCGGTCCCGTGGCAACAGAGAAGAAGCGCCCACATATAGAGGCGTGGCTACTGAACCTCTTGGGGAAGAGCAAGAGGAAAGGGATGACCATTTACTTCCCATGTGACCAAATCACATGAACCAATGAGAAGAGGCTGGACAGTTATTACGGTTTTGGAACCCAAAGAGAGATGTTCAGTTCAGCAGATGTATTTCTGGTTCAGAGCTGCTGTTTTTTTTCTTCACAATAGCACTTATTCACTATTTATCCATAAAAATGTTGATTTGGTGTTTGTTAAATGTTATGGTTTGCTAATTAGTTTTCAAAAATCCAAAGACATATATTGGATCATTTGATACTTATTACAAGATATCATCAACATGCAACACTGCCCCTGTTTTCTCTCTTTATAGGAAGTAAAAGACATCCAAGCTGCTCGACTGCGTTACTTGTAGTTTTGTTTAGAACGGTTAAATCTGCTTTTATTTGGAGAATGAACCCATCTTTGGTGAAACTTAAATGTTGTTGTTTTTTTAGTTGTGCTCCACCAACTCAATCAATTAAATGTTGAAAAAGATTTTTCTATTTCCAGATTTTCCAAAAAAATTAACTTATATTGATTATTTCAAAAATTGAATTAAAATATGCTAAATATTGTGGTAGTATAAAGAAGTTACAAGGATCTGATGAAACCTGCCTCTTTAGTTTGTTACAGCCTGTATGCAATGTTTCTGAATGATTTTGTTAATGATAAATTGCTATCATAACTGTTATTAATAAGATACTTAAGAAAAGTATGCTTTATAGAAGTTAAAAAGGTTTTCTGCGAGGGACCCATTTGTGGCACATTACTGTTGATATCAGTTAACAGATGTGACACAACATCTTTCCGTTTTTCACTTGATATTGCAAATGTTTATGATACTTTGACTAAGGGATATATTTCATATGGTATAAAAACTACATCCTCACTGGAAACCACAGCGTAAATTCCCAGACTATGACAGAACACTATTATGTTTGGCTTTCACCGTTTTTAAGTACTGTTTGTTTGAATGCACTGAAGCTTTTTCGTTTTTTTAGTGGAGTCATATATTTTCTCTAAACATAACCATGTTCTTGAGGAGCCTAGATGGTGAATGAGTTTAAAAACTCCTGTTTTTGAGGTAATAGATCATAGCCTTACATGTATTTGCAGATCCAGGAGGAAGAGAGCTGATGGTTATCAACCCAAGCCATACGAGGTGTTGTGAAGATTTGGTCTGTGTATAAAAGCTAGAGGCTTGAAGAGCACCTCTTATCATCAGATTGAAAGTGCTGGTTTAGCTTTTGCTTTAACAACTAGAGTCCAACTAATAGCATAAAGAGGAATGATGCATTGATTTGGCTTGATTCTGATGTACAGTACATCAGGCCTGTGCAAAGACGTGACTTCACTGTTCTTGCTACTGCTTTATTGTTCTTTACAATTTTAGTGTGAAAAATTCATATTTTGTTTGCTTTGTTTAGTAGAAAGTGTGAATAAAGTGTTTGATTACTGGTGTGTGTGCGCACTTGACTAGTGTTTCTGTAGAACTAACTAAATCTAATGAATTAACTATTAGTTATTAAGTTTGATCTATTTTTTTTTGTCCAATATTTAAATTACTAGACAGTTAAGACATTCAATTTTTCTTTCGTTCCTCCCTTTCAGTTCCCTTCTACTGATGGCTAAATCTGACTGGACTAGTTTCATTTAATATTTTGTTATTGCATCATTTAGGGTACCCCGCTGCTTAGTCATGTGGGTATGATGTAGAAAGGTGACTAATATTGTTACTTAAATGGACTTCCATTTCATTCATTCTTTCAGATTAATGGGACACGTCATTTAGGAAGAAAAAGCGACTCTACATTATATCCTGGAGGAAAAACGTAAAGTCGTGTGATCTTTGTCAGTTCAATTATATTAATATTGAATTGAGATGTTATATAACTGTAACTGCAACAAAATATAACATTGATTTAACTGGATACATTTATAATTCTACACTGTAAAATATAAATAAAAAAATAATTATAACAATATATCTACTTAGAATCTTGCCAGCAGATTGTAAGCAATATTAATTAAATTCAGCAATTAAGAATTAAGTTAGAATGAATCAAATGAGCTGTTTAAGGGTAATGCATGCAAGTGCAAATAAAATAAAGAAAAATTAACTAAAATATGGACAAAATGTTTCACTGGATAACCCCCCCCCCCCCCCCCCCCACAATGCTAATAAATACTACTCCATGACATTATTTTGCTAAGACAAAGATAAAGTTACTTATTAAAAACATTGAGTGGATTAATAAAAAATAATGTAACTTAATTAAATCTGATCTCAGTACTATAAGACATTCTGAAAGAACTCTTGATTTATTATTGCCAACATCAGTCATAGATATTTGACTCTGATTTCCACTTTTCCACAGGTTCTATATCAGCAATCTGGGAACTTGGTTTGGATGCAGTGATTGGAATTCAGGTTTATATATTACATTTGGACGTTACATTACAGTCTTTTTTTTGCACTAATCAATATTCACCTCTAAATTAAGCACCAATTATTGTTACATATAATGGTACAAATATTAGAAGAAAACAATAGTATAGTATAGTAAAAGAATAGTATTTTCAGTTAATGCAGTATAATATAAATTAAAAAAGAGGCAGCCTCTGGTAGTCCTACTACAACCAAGCCTGGTTGAGTCTGGGAAATATGGAGACTTTAAATAAAATGTGAAAAGAAATTAAACTTGTGCTGATATTTTATGGTCATTTGATATCATGAAATCACTAAATGAACTGTATTTCTAAGTTTCAAATTTCAAATTTCAAGTGGATGAAACAAACGTCCACACCTTTCGTGGGCGGACAAGGCTGTGATAGGCTGCTTCTCACGTCAATCATCTACATGCACAATGCTATTGGCTGGCCAGTAGGCTGGCTCAATCATCACCCGCGGAAGTTTGTATTGAGATAATCTGAGAGCTGTCAGTTATTTTTTAAAAATACATTTTTTTTCGGTACGAATTTTGTCGTTTTGCGTGTTGCCTCGAGAACGAAGAAGAAAAGACTAAGAGAAATTTATTTTAAAGGATGAATTTAGCATCGAGTACACGAAGCCTACACGACGCGCTAGCACCTGACTGCTAATAGTATTGTGTAGCTTGTTGTTATTTTAATAATAAAAAAATTATCGCTCCTCAATTTCATAACCAGCCTAGGAAAGGATCACAAAACTATTTAAGCTGCAATTAAGCAGCTGTCTTACTTTTATTATAAGGTTAGTGTCAGCATTGTTATGTATCGTTTTGATTAGCATGCTAATCTAGTTTGCAGCGCGAGCTAGCATTTATCATTCTGGATTTACATCAAATGAACCTCACGCTTCATACATCATAATTATAGTGTAATTTTCTGTCATCTCCACACGGCAAGGACTGTACCAAAACAGGTAAAGTGAACCTTGAAGCCTTTATTACTTGTTGACACTAGCAGGACACTGTGTGGAGGCACGCGGATCTCTTGAGCCTCCTCACCTGTGTGTGTACATGATCATGGTCGATGTTTTGACATCATGAACACAGACGAAGGTCACTTTCACCCCGAATAAAAAAGAAAAACCTAGTAAATTAAATCTGATAAATTATAGGCTCTATGCAAATAAAGGCATACTTAAAAATTAACATCTTATCGCAGTGACATTGACAGTTGCATGTTAATATAAAAACAGTATAGTAAAATGTTTTAATTTAAAGTCAGAATGAAGTAAACACAACAAATACGACATATCAGAATACTTAGAAATATTAATATATTAATAAAAATCTAAAATAATAAATATTAATAATGTACAGGTAATAGGTTTTTTTTACATAACTATAATATAATCATAAAAAATTAAAGTCTTAATAAATTCCAGTATCACTTAAAAAACAGTTTAAACTAATTTTGTTGAGTTATAAACATTTTTATTTTTGTATAATTTATAACCGTTCACTGTTATTTTATAATTTCTGTTAAATTGTAAAAAAAAAAAAAAATAATAATAATAATAATTGGATGGATGTTTTCCATTTTTAAACTCAGAGGTTCATCATGCTGGGAGATTGTGGCATGAAAGAGTGGGAGAGACGAGCGCTCAGGAAGAACTCTGTCACAATTCTGCAGGATTTAGTGGTGGATGATCTGCTGATCCAGTGTCTGCAACAAGATGGAATCCTTACAGAAAACATGGCTGAAACCATTATGGTACGTAGTATTACATCACTTTGTTGATTGTTTTCTGCGACAAACAGTTGTTCTGCTATGGTACAAGTCACTTTAGAAGCCACCAAACACTTCTATGTTTTCACTATTTAAAGACAGTTACATAAGTAGTTACACGAGTATGTATGGTGGCACAAAATAAAACGCGTCGATTTTCTAAGTGGATAAAAAATGAAAACTATAATGTATGGTGGAATTATCTTCCTTGTGGGTTGTGTAGAGGCACAGCTCCAGCGCACATGAATCTAATGTTTTAGAGGAGAATGTGTGTGTGGCAGTCAGTTACCACCCCAAGTGTTGATATTTACTGTACTTCGCAATCACAGATTCTAGCCTATGTCTTGGAGTATATGAGCCAAGTAAGAATTTTCACTGGATATTGTCATCTGAACAAGTAAGAAGTCGCACGTTTGTTCTGACCAACTGAGGGAAAAAAAGCATCACAATGAATCACGCTACCAATGGCGATTTTAATCTTAAGATCGGTTAGCTCATGTCACATGCAAATTATTATTATTGTTATACTTTATTCTCAAATTATTCATGTAAACAACATCAGCATTGCATGACTGTGAGGAGGCCTATAGTGTGTATTAGATTTCAATTTCTGTACAGTCTAACTTCTAATCGTCATACCATTCGAATTTCATATTAAGAAATTCATTTAACCAAAAAAAGCTAATTATGCTTCCTTTGAACTGGTTGTCTTTCAAATACAAATCTCTTGTAAACCCAGGCTATCTGTAATCAGATGCACATTTAAAACTGGAATATAATTTAATTTCATTCACATGTGTTTCATGAACATATAATCCTTTCTGGATCACAATCCGCCATCAACATGATACATTTAATTATTCCAGCTGCTGTGAGAAAAGGCTATAAAGGATCCTCCACCTGGAGGATCCTCATATGCGATAGTCTAGTAGCTGGGACAACTTCTTTATGTTAACGGACGTGACGTAATGACGTGGCACCATGCTTGAATTTCCCATGAAAACCTAGAAAAAAATGATTATAAGCTAACCGTTGTGAAACGGGCTAAAGTAAGGTGATAGTTTTGAACACCGGCTAGTTATGTACTTGTTCAAATATTGATTTCGGATGATTTTTAACTAAAAAAAGTTAAGGACTGCAGCTTTAATGCTGGTTTTATATATATATATATATATATATATATATACACGTAGAGTCTGTGAGAAATATGTTTTAAGTAGAACATGTTGCTTAAACTGAAATTTGATGTATGATAATGAAAAAGATAATTTATTCAGCTTTCAGATGATGTACAAATATCAATTTCAAAAAAAAAATTAATGGTCAAGGGTCACATGCGCGTACACACACACACACATACACACACACACACACACATACATATGTATAGATATATATAGATTGATTTAATAGTCCTAATGTGTAAAGACTCATAAATAAAGCTTTGATTATTTTTAACTATGGTGAAATTTTAATCTTTTAGGCTAAACCGACATCCCAGGGAAAGAGTCGTCATTTGTTGTTTCTTTTGCCTAAACGTGGCCCTCAAGCATTCAGCAGCTTCTGTGCTGCTCTTACGGCAACAGAGCAACAGCATCTCTGCAGACTGCTCATGGACTTTACTGAGAAAGACGTGAGTTCGTGCCCTCACTTCAGAATCACACCCACTTAAACTGACTTGACCGGTTTCTTTAAGAACAATGGTTGCAGTGATCATGCAGTGAGGGACTGGAAAAGTCTTCATCAATAACAGCACATTTGATGAGTTGCAGGGAGACAGATGTGCTGTTATCATAGGAATTATTTTTTTATACTTAATGGAAGGAGAATAAAGCATTTTTTTTTCTTTATATTGAAAATTATATATTTTTCCTAAACATTATATATAATCAACTATATAAAGTATTTTCTTTTCCAAAATACAAAATGTTCTCTGGTCATTAGTGGCAGATCAGTCTTCATAGAGATCACACCACGCACAGAGTTCAGATCTGGGTCGGTGGAATAGAGAGAGTAAAACTAAAGGGGAAGTTACAATGCAGCAAAGTCAATATTATGCACCAGTTTATTACCACACCCAAACTGCACTGATTCTTTAAAAAAACAATTACAAACTCTCCTTTCCTTTGTATTAGAGACTGACTGAAACTGTCATCGTGGTGTATATTCTGCATTTTGTTTATGTAGTCAGTGTAGAAAAGTGATTTTCTGTTTTGTTTATTATCTTCACAGAAAAGCTTTTCAGAGCCATCACTGTCCTTTCCAACTCAGGAATGTGTTATACCTGCGAAAAGAGCCCGGACTCATGGTGAACACTTTACTGTAACAACGATAAACCAAGCCAAATATCTGATACTGTTGTACACATGGATAAGGACATCCTATCAAAGAGGATGGTCATAAAAATTACTTTTTAAAATTGGTGATAAGTTTGCTGTAGGTCTTTTATTTTTACATAATAAACATAGCCTTATGGATGTGATTTCCAGTAAGATCTGTCCTGAAATTCTGAAATCATTGTTATTGGTTAATAAAAGTGTATTTATTTCAGGTGCCAAGACAATATTTACAATATTAAAATGTTTAATATTTTATTTTGTTTCAGCTTTATTTCAGTTACTAATAAGCATGTTTAGTTAAAAGTTGTAGTTTTTGTTAGCAATAACAATACCTTTTTACATTAACTGTTATAGAAGAAAGAACAGTTTGTAAAGGCAAATTATGTTAGATGAGTTTAATATTTTTGAGTGAAATGGGGTGGTTTTTGTGTGTTTTAGGGTCCATGGAGATGTGTTTGGATGCCGACTCTCCCGTGACCACAGCTGTTCTTCCCTGCACGCCGGATTTTTACCAGTCCCATAGATCACAGGTACAAGGACACAAACCCTATTCCTTTGCACACTCACACACAACCCATTTTATTTGCATATAATTTAAGCTATGTTAGCACAGTGTGTAACCTCTATGCAAATGTCTTTCCTTTCAGGCTTACCCGATGCGCTCCTGCCCACGAGGACTGGCCTTGGTACTGAGTAACATGAGGTTTGACTCGGCTAACAATGAGTTAGATGTCCGAAGGGGAGGAGAGGTGGATGAAGAGACGCTGAGAAGACTTTTCATGGAACTAGATTTCACAGTCAGCCTCCACAAAGACCTAACAGCAGAGGTGAGTTAGACACGCTGACAGATTCAGACTGCACTGCAAAGCAACGTCTTTTATTATGGTTTTGTTTTGTGTTTTTCAGGCAATGCGCAGGTGCCTAGAGCAGTTTGCCCAGCAGCGGGAACATGCACAGTATGACTGCACTATTGTGTGTTTGCTGTCACATGGAGTTGAGGGATCTGTCTATGGCACTGATGGACAGCTGCTGGAGGTGCGCTTGATTTTAATACCTAATTCTTATTGATGCACTGAAAATTTTGGCAACCAACAATTTTGGAAAGGCCAAAACAGTTGGGTTTTATTTAACGATTTACTGATTTTGTAAAAAAATGCATTATATTATGTATCAAATGTCCATCACCTGGTTTCAAATGGGGCGGCATTTACTACACAGAGCCGTAGTTCACTGAGAAGCTACGCAATATCACGTCATAATCGCAGATGATTCGCATTCGGTAAACTATAATATTTTATTACTTGAAATTAGGGGGGGCACGGTTCGCTGAAAAATACCGAACCTTTTTGATCAGTTTATCATTCTCAAAAAATAAATAAATAAGTAAGGTTGGCGTCATAATAGGAATAAAGTCAAAACTATGACAATAAAATCATGTTACAATGTGTGAAGTAAAAATGAATATATTATACCTGTATACTCTGCCAAAAATAATTTATAAAAAAAAAAAATGTGGCACTTTTCATTCTTCATATTTAACACAAAAAACAGCAACAGGCTTACTGATAATTTTTTTTAACTCAAATTTATTTCACTTAAAACTCATTTGTATTGTTCAGTTTTTTTTTTCTCAACAACGTTTTTATTTTGTGCTGCAAATATTAAACGGGAACATATCTATGATTCACATGCTGCTTGAAAGGAGGCGAATATCTCACTACAAATTAAAGAGTGTGGAAAAACATGTATTGTTTGTATTTGATCTTAAAATTGACAGAAGGCTGAGGCTTTGTGTAATAATAAAAAGTAACAAATGCCAAAGCTTATTACGATAAAAAATTTACATATTATTTCCAAGCATATATATATATATATATATATATATATATATATATATATATATATATATATATATATATATATTATATATGGCCTGTAACTAATTTATCATTATCAACCAGTGGAATATTAAATTTTATACTTTCAACAAATAACAAATAATTTTTATGCAGATAGCTAGTAACCACGACTTAATACATTGGAAACAGGACGTTTCTCGCTCAGCGCAGTGGAGTGCATTCTTTTGTTAACTTTGTGGTTTATTATTTTGAGTCGTTTGGGATGCGGTGACACAGAAGACCCTCTTACAACATATTGCTTTATAGATCTATTGCGTTTGACGCTCAGAAATGTTCACATAATCATGCTGAACATTAGAGGTCTTCACAGTGCACCCGAGACCTGTCGACCCGGGACCCGTACGGGTTCGGGTCTATATTTTAAATCATTAGCCGGGTCCGGGTCGGGTCCGAATCTATTACCTCGGGTCCCGGGTCTGTTTAACATTGTGTGTAATACCCGTGCGATCGGAGTCATCGGACTCAGATAACATCCGGCCGTGATCAAAGACTGCTTGTGTTTTTAATAACTTGCAACTTGTAAAATTAGGAAAAGAAAAGAGTGAGCTAAAAAAAGTGATCTTTCTCTCTCTCTTTCACTCGCAGACTCAAGAGTTAATACAAGTGCACACACAGTAATGCTTGCAGACTTGACACACTCATGTTTAATATATTTCAAATCAGCAACACAATCTGAGGTGAACTGTCACATGAATGTTTTCTATGACGCTCAAATTGCGTTAAAGCATTTTAGGTTGATAAAGCTAGCACGCATGTGCAGTTATGTTTCTATGGCAAGCAGTGAGGGACACTTCGACCGCCAAACTGCGTTTTACTTCGTTTTACTTTAATTCTTCGCAACAGGTTTATTGACTAGTAATAGCAATTTAAGGTGGAATATGTGAACGTCGGGTCCAGTCGGGTCTGTGTCTTCCCGGCGGGTTCGGGTCCAGATTTAAAAAAATATACGGGTCCGGGTCGGGTCCGGGTAGGCATTTCTCGGATCTACACGGGTCCGGGTCCAGCTTTTGAAATAATAGACGGGTCCGGGTCGGTTCGGTGTAGTACATTACGGGTCTCTGTCGGGTTCGGGCACGAATTTTTGGACCCGTGAAGACCTCTACTGCACATATCAGTAATGCAGCCTAATTAAACTGAACCGCACTCTGGCCCACCTCTTCCAACCAACTGTGTCGAGCGCGGCACGGATCGATCACATTAGTCAACCGAGCCGGGCTTTGGTGGTCAGACGCGCTCGTGGCACGTTTCTCATCCTTAGAAAATAATCGCACAGCCTAATCGGTATTCTGTAATTAAATCGACTAATTCAAAAATCGTGACCCATCCCTAATTATTACTATTATATTTCAAACTATTTCAAATTTAAGTTTTTAAAAAGTCTGTTTATGTTCGGCCAAGTGCATTCCGAATTTCCAGTTTTGACACAATTTTTATTTCGGTGCATCACTACTAATTTTTAGCTATAAATATACAGGTGTGATTTTATCAGTATGTTAGTTCCACTTGAAGTAAATTTATTGCATCACATAAGATTATTTTATATATCAGATTTTCAAATATCTCTCTCTTTGTCTCTCAGTTGGACTGGGTGTTTGAGGTATTTGATAATGCCCGCTGCCCTCTGCTCCAGAATAAGCCAAAGATGTTCTTCATTCAGGCTTGTCGTGGAGGTGAGTTATCAGTGATTAACCAGTCATTGTTAATGTGTTTTTAAACACAGACTACCGGTCAAACAAATGGACACACTTGACTGACTAAATAAAATAATGTTTTTGTTCATTGAAATAAAGAGTATAAAAAAGTAGAAATATTAGATTAAAAAATTTAAACTTAAAAATCTTTAGAAGAAAGTTGCCTTGTTAACTAACCAAAATAAAATACATTTAAGTTGATGTGATGAAATTAATTAAATTAGAACTGAAATTAAATGATAATAAAAATGCCAGAAGCACATAACAAAATTACAAAAACTAAAAAAATTAAGCTTAAATATATACTATATTATAAATAATACTTAAATAACACTGGACTGACTTTGTCCTTTTCTCCTAATTTTTAAAATAATTTAATCACTTCAGTGTTAGAAATTAGTTTTATATACATAGCGTTAATTTCATTAACAAAAACTATGACAAAATGACTAAGACGAAATGAAGATGAAACATGAAAGTGTCATTCAGCTAGTCTGACTTCTGGACTATATTGTTTGCTATTGTGGTTGCTGAATATAATGCACTTACTCAACAACTGTTGTTTTAATAGAGAATTTGGAATTAGTGGAACTACTAGGAATTTCATATTAATTTATACAATTAAAAGCCTATAATGGCCTATATCAGATCAGTGAGCTGCCATATTGCTCAAGGGTCTAACCTCAGTCGTAGTATTTTAAGTTGGAAACTGAAAATCCCAGGGTGTCCGCGGGGTTGTAAAAGGTAGTAAATGAAATTAGCCAAAATGAAGGGCATTAAAAAGTAATAAACGTCATCTGACAAGGTATCAAATTTTCGAGCTCAATTTTTTTTGATACACTTTAAATTCGTGTTAAGTGCAGGCCTTTCGTCTAACATTTGCGTGGATTTATTTATATGTTGAGAGAAGGACCTGAAGGATATCATGTGAGGTGTTCATTGGCACGCGCGCACACTGAAAAAAACTGGGTATCCGGCTGGCTTGCTGCCAAACATGTATGCGAGCTCGCTTCCATTCAGTAATTAAAATATGGGGAAATGCAAGTTTTCGAACCAGTTTTCACAAAAGATTGCAAATTTTCGTAATTGCCACAATTTCCGCAGAACCTGGGCTTAGAAGCGTCCAGTGATGTCATCGCAATGCGCATTCAGTCCTTCTCAGTCTTATCCTTATTCATTAAATAATGTTTAGACATTATAAATGGCAGTAATAAAAGTAAATTTTATCAGATGTAATATATTTATTACCTCTGTAAGACGTCTACTAAAGATCTGGGAATCATCTGCTGTGTACTCTGATAAAAGTCTAAGAAGTAGTTTTACATGGATTCTAATAAATGTCTATTTGACATCTAACAGGTAACATCTTAGAGACATACTGCAGATGAAGAAGCACTCTTTAAAATACATCTTTCATATGTATATGCAGACATTATGTGCGATTAAGGTACATCACTGTCAGGTGCTGGAGCCTCCTTCTGTAGAACTTAATGGCACTAGTGCTGGTGTTGTCAAACCTTAGTCTGGAGACCTACAGTGGTTCTCCAAGTCAGAACAGTCCTAACAGTGTTAAGAGAATGTTCTGTGTGGTATATTTTCACTGCAAAACAAAAAGAAATGTCGCAAATATAATTGCACATTTTGAGAAAAGCCGCAGAAAAATCTGTTATTTTGATCGCAAAAATTGTGAAATCCTGGAAACCCTGTTTGGTAGACCTTACATAGTTGTTTGTATTCTAACATTTTCACGAATTTGTGATAATTTTATTATTTAGCCTACTGTTGATTTTCGATGATAGTAGCTATAATATTGGAAAATTGATTTAATTAAATGGAGGTTGGAGTAGACTAACTTACCTGTTAAATATGCAAATTCAGGATTAATAGCTCCAGTCTAGGCCACAAGCAGGCAGGACATGGCATGACTTACTGGCTATAATAAAGCCAAACATAAATTATAGGGATTTTGTTTAAATGATTTTATCGTATGTTTAATCATATCCTGAGTATCCCCAATAGTGAGCCACAGCTGGAGAACGAATGATCTAACTTTGACAAAACAGTCCTGACATATCTAACACTGTCAAATGTTGCCCAACACTTGGCTCATGTTTTACTTTAGGTTAATAATGCTATAATTATAGGCTAAGGTTGTCTAATAAAGCAATAAGCCCTGCGAAGCCGTGGTTTTTGCTAAGCTATGGACCAAAACTATGGACAGAGGCCCATTGTGATTAATCCCTCTGCTTTACTTAAATGTATCAGCTTAATTTATTTTAATATGTTTATGATTAATTTAAAATATAATCATGTAATTTGTGTGGAAGTATTTCGAAATCTGTGGGCACTGGAAGTGTGGTGCTACATGTCTGAGGCACAGATAGCAGGAAGTGAACAGCCGTTGGTGTATTGAAGCACAAATAAGAGTCTTTCCTGCTCACTGAAGCTGCACGAGAGTAGTACTCTACCTGTCCGTGCCCTGCACAAGCGGAGACAGTGAAGGGATGTTCAGCTCAACTTCTCGGGTGTTGGATGAGAAACGAAACCGACTAAACTGTGACAAAACTGAAATGTTTATATATATTTTTTTGTTAAGTAGGATCGGAATCGGCCATGAAAAATTATGATCGGTGAATCACTAATCATAACAATTATAATTTTTGAGCAAAAACAATTTGTATTCATTATACAGCATGACAAAAAAGGGACTAAGATTTCATTGACTAAAATCTGTCTTAAATGCTTAACTTAAACTTGACTAAACAAAAACAGGACAAGGTTGACTAAACATGATGAGTAAAATGTACATTTGATTAAGACCAAGACTAAATTACAAATGGCTGTTAAAAAAAAAAAGTTTGTAAAATAACTTTATTTTATACCTTTATTGTACTTTAAATTGTCAATGAAATAACCACGGAAGTTAGCATGGCGTTCATGAACCCTATCACACATGCAAACAAACATTTCTTTCTGTTTCAGAGGAGATGGACAATGGTGTGGACCAGTTGGATGGTCAGGAACGGACTCAGTCTCCAGGCTGTGAACAGGGGGATGCTGGCAGAGAGGGGGAAAGAGATGACAAACAGAGGGAGGAGAATGACAGGGAGAGACTGAGAGTCAAACTGCCCCAGAGATCCGACATGATCTGTGGCTTTGCCACCCTCAAAGGTTTCAGTGTGTACACATTGATGTGTCTTCGTCTGATTTCTTACCATTCATCATGTCATATGTCACAGCCTGTGCTGATTTCTAATGTTTTGTGTTTTGTGTTTCAGGCACTGCTGCAATGAGAAACACCAAGAAAGGGTCCTGGTTCATTCAGGAACTGAACAGCGCAATCCGACAGAGAGCCAACAACACACACCTGGCAGACATTCTTGTGCAGGTAAAACGTTTTAGTCCTTTTATTTGAGTGACTTTTGCACATCCTGTCTGTCATAGTCTGATTGCGTGAAACTGCAGTAGATGAATTTTGCACCATTAAGGTTAATGATTAACCGATTAATTGATCGTTAATTTAAGCAACAATCAATCATGGAAATGATCGTAAATTGACATCCCTAGTTAAAATGTATTTTGCTTTCTCTGTTGTTCTCTGTAGGTAAACAGTCGAATTAAAAGCAGAGAGGGATATGCACCCGGTTCAGCCCATCATCGCTGTAAAGAGATGTCAGAGTTCACCAGTTCCCTCTGTAAAGACCTCTACTTCTTCCCCAAGTACTACCCCAACAACTAGACACACACACACGCACTCTCCAGACATGAAGCACACACAGAACACACTGCCCTCAGAACTGATTTTGATGCAGTTGCTGGAGCTCAGTGCATGTGTGTACATCCATCACCTGCTGTACACTCAGCGCTCAGCACATAACACACAGAGTCATGTAAATCTACTTACACCCATTCCATGTGTCGTCTGTTTCACATTCCTCAGCACAATGACAGGTTCATTAGGATGTGTGTGCATCATTTACAAATGAGTGTTTTTTATTTCTTTTTTGTCTACGATGCACTTAGAAAATGTATTTTTTTTATGCCTTGCTCTTTTTTTTTAACCCATGAAATTACTAAGAGTAAAGATGCCATTTGTGAGAAATATGTGGGAAAAAAAATCCATTTGTTTTCATGTTTTATAGGGGGAGATTGGGGTTAAAAATATTTTTTTTATTCAAATATTATTCTTTTTTTCATTCAACAGCTGTGTAAAATTTTACACAGAAATACCCTTTTTTTTACTGAAGCCAATATTTGATCAGGCTCTTGTTTTAACAGATTTATTTTTATTGTTTTCAATTTACTTTGTACAGTTTTTTTCTTTCTCAAGTTAACTCAAGTTCTGTATGTTTTGTAATTGCAGAGCTTTTTTTATAGCCAACCTGTAATCTTGTTGATACATTCAGAGCAGCTGCCTGTCACACATACGGTTGGTTGTATGGATAGACATGCATAGTAACATTGTGCCAGTACTATACCAAACCCCTCCTGCCATTTCACTCATTGGATTCACTCATACTTTATCTTTGGTTTCCTCAGTGCAGCTTTTCATGCATTCTATCAACATCAGTACAACTTTAAATTAATGTTTTCTATAAGTACTGTGGCATGACAAATGGTAATTTTCTTTAGTAACCCTGTGTTCACCATGGCAGCTTTATTGGATTTTAATAGGGCTTCCTGACTCAAAGTTAAAAAAAATTCTCTATTTTGGTTGGCATATAAAAGTTATTTTAAAAAAAATATAAATACTCTTGATCGTCCTGTAAATATTCATGCAATTCAAAAACTTCCGGATTTCAGTTTCATTCCAAATGGTGTTTTCAATGCGGAGTATTGTTAAAAAAAATAAATATATATATATATATACTCGCGCACACATCCTCATAATGTTTCATGATTATGCCTGTACATATGCATATTTCTTTTACTCTTGCACTTTTCTTTTCACTTTAAACATTCTGTGTGCCAACAAATGCACATTATGGAGACTGAAAGGATGCTGTCTGGAAGAAAAGCCTGCAGGTGGTGGTAGAGAGCCTTTGTGCTTCTTTAGCTCACCTCGTATCATTTAGAGAGCGGTTCCAGGGTTTAGACTCAGTCTTCTTGTTCTGCACACACACCATTATTCCTCCTGGGAATCTAGAGCGTAAATTTGATTCCATCTGTGTCTTTGTCTTCCTGATTCTGTAGTCATGACCTTAAGGTTATCACTCAATGTGATTCTTTTATTTTACTGTATTTTATTTGTACTGTTTTAGAAGCCAATGATGTAGATGTACACTGTTCATGCTGATATTGCTTTCAATCAACCTGCTTATTATTTTTTATTTTACCTAATAAGCTTCTTTGAACTTGAATATAGGGATAGGTTAATTTTAAGCAAATTTAAAATCCTAAATATAAAGTGAGGGGCTGGTGCAGATAAATAATTTATAAAAGATTACTTTCATAATGGGAAAAAGTGCCATGTTTGTTTAGAAAAAAAAAAGTATTTAAACAAATGTCTGGGTATTTGATGAAATATTATTTTCATCAGTCATATGAAGTTTTAAATAAAAAACAAAACTAAAGTAGGAAACATAAAAAGGTATAAAACTAAAAGGTATACACTAAGAAAATGTATTAAATTCAAACCCAAAGTTTTGCCAAACTGTATAAGTATTTCTTAAATCCTGCACTCATTCCATTGAGAGAATGCCAGCGCATTTACAGTACGTTCCCCAAAACCAGCCTAGCTTTGCTTTAAACAACTCAGGCTATTTCTCAGGCTGTGTTAAACTGGTTTTGAATGTGTGTTCAGAATTGTAATAGGGGAAGCGTTGTGATATTTAGCCCCTTAGGTTCTAGTTGTGGGAACAAATGTTTAAAAGTTCCCTTATGATGGTATTGAAACCCACAATGGACAGAGATGCATATTATAAAATCCAGTTTAGTTCCTGCCTGATGAGTGCCTACCTTAATATTACATGGTTTATTCACTGCCTTTTTCATCTGTACTAACCAACTATGAAAGGTGCTTAAAGAATCTTTAGGGAAACTGCCATTTTTGTATTTTTGTAATGCAAAAGCTTCCATGTAATAAAGAAATACTGTTCCAAAGACCTTTGACTTGCGTCGTTGATTGCTGAGTTTTGAGTCTATTGTCTGGCTGGTTATAATAGAGTATCAGCCATGTTGTATTAAGTTGTTTAGTATTCGATGTCTCTCACTCCCTCTCTGTTTTTCAGAGTTGTCCTCGGCTTCCGTGGTGATGCATTTTTATCTGCGTGCTCGGGTTTCTCTCTCCTGCCGTGGCTGCAGGGACGGCCGTCATTGTACCGATCCCGTAACACCTACCCATCTGAACTGCTAGCGTGACTCCAGCACTGAAGCCTTCGCCGCAAGGCCCAGATGGTATGTATATAAATGCGTGGAGGATTACTTTAATCGCTTTATTTATTTTTAGGCTTTATTTAGTTGTCCACTGAGGTATATCCTGACCCATCGATTGGAAGGGCCAGTTGTGATATAAAAAGCGACACGACAAACAACACAAAAAGGACCCCGTATGCAGCACTCTCGTCAGATCAACGGATGCTTCACTCGGACGTCCCTCTAGGTTAATATCCGTAAACATTTCAGACTCTAGAAGCCACGAGTTGGCAGAAAGTTTACGTATTCACCAACCCGTTAATCAGAGTAGTGGTTGAATAGCAGCAAGAGTGTGTTGTATTTTAAGACTCTGTGGGGCATCTGAGTTTCCTCGCTGCTGCATTGAACGCTGTTGTATTGGGTCACGTTGCCCCCCCCCCCAGCTCCTTCCAAAACGCATACTCTCTCATCATGTTACACGGGTGCCCCCGAGGGGGTGGTGTCCTGTCAAAAATCAGGACTCCTCCTCGCTCGCCAGAAGGAACAAAAACAAGAGCTGGAAGTAAAACGGAAATCCGACAGGGAGGGGTTCAGGCCCGCAGATTGATGGGGAGGTCTAGTAATGACTGAGAGCGGCGGGGATGTCGTTAATGTGAAAAGACAAGCAAATCTGGACCTGTGTTATCTATTTAACACAAAACACAAGTGCGCTCATTTGGGCTCAACTGTTTCAGTCACTCTCTCTCTGCCAGCTCTCTGTTCGAGTCTTTGTCTTTTTATTCACAACAGTACACTTACAGTAGTAATGTTTTTTTGTAAACAATTTTTCTTCGTAAAATTGATCCTTATTTATTTAATATATCCTGACAATGCTTGTGTTAGAATTTGAATCATGTTTCTGTTGACTACAGAATGCGTAGATTAAAAGAATGGTCACCCTACAAGAGTTTACCATGGTAAACATAACAAATTCAATAAAAGAAAGTTATTGTTAACATTGCAAAACTATGACAGATATCGGTTTATATTTCTGTATTAGTTCTGAAATATATATTAGAGTATTTCAAGTGGTTTTTTTTTAGAGCACTGGAAAAGTCATGTCAATTAATCCGATTCTGAAGTCTTTTATCAGGTAGAAATTATCGTAGATTTTTTATATGAAAAAATATTTTGGTAACTTTACAGTTAGGTTCTGACTTCTAACGTTAATGTCAGTTAATATGAGCTAACAATGTCAAATACGGATGAAGGGTTTATTAATATTTGTTAATGGTGATTTTGATGTATACTAATACATTATGTATTAGTTAGTAGTATTTAATAGACCTGCACTAAAATGATTGTACAGTGAGCAGTTGTATTTTTATTAACTAACGTTAATAAAGATGATTAAATACTGTAATAAATGTATTGCTCATTGCTAAAGAGTTCAGAATTGGGACCCTAAATGTGAAGTGTTACTAATAATTTTTATTTATATTCATATTTTATGAATTTTCTGACATTCAGGTAATTTTCTGACTTTTATCCAAAGTTATTTATAGTGCAATTTATTTATAGTTAATTTTGTTTTGGAAATACTGGAAATATCATGGCATTTCAAAGTTAAGATTCCTGGGCCTTTAAAGTACCAAAAAAAATTCTAAAATGGAAATGATAAAAAAGAAGAAATTTTCATAGTTTTTCTATCAACCTCTGTTAAGTTGATTGATTAAAAATGCTATCCATTTGTCGCAAATTACTGTAAATGATAATAATTCTTAGAAAGTGTGGCAACCCAGAATATTCAAAGTTTCCTAGAATATTTCTATAATTCCAAATAGAATTACAGTTAATTTAAGGTATATCTTTTTTTAAGGTTTTCACAGCCATGAAATATATCAGGTAAAAAAAAAAAAAAAAAAGAGGAGTTCTAAAATAGTGATTGTAGGTCCTGGAAATGTTTTGAAAATTAATAAAATAACATTTCATGGAAATTTCTTACTGCTTTCTGAACACTAAAGCATTGCTCTTTGAGAGTGCAGTCTCTATAAAATAATTTAAAGTCCCTGTCCCATAGGATAGGAACAATTCTGGAAAATCGTAGGTCAAAATCATTGAGAACCCTGACCTTTGTGTTACCAGCTTGCTACTTTACTAAATTTGCCAATACCATGTGTTGGACAGAAACTATGGAAACCATGGTAATGTTTTGAAAGAGTTGTGAATGTTTGTGATGTGCGTGCGTTCACTGCTCCTTCATAAGTGTTGTTGCAGCAGTGTTTTACAGGTAGGCCGACTCTTTTCCAGTTTGTGGATGGCGTGTTCCAGTGTATCTAATTGAAGAATCACACGTCTCAGCATTTTTCTTGCATGTGTGTGTTGCGGGTACTGTAACATAAGAGTGAGACAGCATGTGTGTATCTCGTGCTTTGAGAGGGGTGGTGTGTGTAACTGAATAAATGGGTAAGAGTCGGTGAGTGTATGTGTTTCATATGCTGTAACACAGGAGTGAGACTGCGTGTGTTTATTTTTGGCTCAGTGCGAGCGTGTCGATGGCTGCCGATGCGTCGCAAAGGAAAGCTCTGAGATACCAGCAAACCCTGGTCAGTCACTGTCTTTCTGTGCCTCTTTCTCTCTCCCGTTGTTTTGTTGTCTTACGCCGAGGCGTTTCACTGTTTTGCTTTTGGTGGGTGGCTTGCTGAGATTTGTCATGGTCAGTCTGGTCTGTTCTAACCTGGAAACGCTTGTCTTCCCAAAATATGACTCTTTAAATAATGGGTCTCAAAGTCTTTCACTTCACTAGCCTCGGCTTTAATTGATTTTCCATTCTATTCTTAGTGGTGGTGACACACATGGAGCTCACTGGGCTGTTCTAGCACAACTCATGAATAAGTATGAGAATTGTCGTAACCTGTGTCAACACCCGACTGATTAAAGACAATCTGTCTTGTAAACTTGCATTAGAGTCAATACAATGGATTTGTGATTTTTTTTTTAATCAGATGCTTATTCAGAGAGAACCATGTTTTGCGTGTTCTGCTTCCAATCTCCTTGTTTTTTTTTAATGCTCATCAGTCATTTTACGTTTACTCCAGGTTGCTTCCCATTGCAGCGTTTACATTTTGTGAAATCCGTTTACTGGTGTCATTCGGAGTGGAAAAAAAGTCTCTGGTTTCTAAAGTTTCTGTAAAACACCTCAAATGCCCTTGAGGATTATTTGCGATGTCGTAGACTTGCTGAACTAAGCAGATGTGTGGACCAAATCCGTGATTTCGTATTCGTGCTAACCTACGCACTCCATCTTTGCTGCTATACGCTAGCAGAAACCTGAGCATGCAGGTTAAATATACGCCTGGCCCTGCTGCTCTGCATGGACGCTATATGGCAGAGAGGAACGTATGGTCAGCTGGTCAGGTGCATTGAGCTATTTGTTAGAGTTTGGTTCTATTGGACAGCTTATTAGGAAGGCCGAAAGATTGTATTAAAGTAAAAGGAAATAGTTTGAGCACAAAAGGTCAAGTGTCAAAAGAAAGCGCGAGAGAATAGTCGTAAATTTGGTGTGTGAGAAAGTGAGACGATGGGGCGAAAGAGCGTCAATTCTTTAGCTGTCAGTTTTGCACTGTCACAAGTCATTAAGTTCCCACACACGGGCTCCCCTCAAACTTCCATTTCTCCACCTGTCTTCCTCTCTTCTCTCGCTCGCCAGTTCCCACATCGATTTTCCTCTCCTGCTGCACAATATGGGAAGATCGCCAGGGCTGGGAGCTTTTTTTAACCTCTGTAAATTTTACGCATTAACGCATAACTGCCCCTGCCGTCCCCTTTCTGTCCGTCTCGCACACGCAGGAGATTCCTGTAGGGAAAATAATCCAGTCAGAGAAAATCTTGATCATTAGCCTTATTAATAGGCTTTATGTGAGTGTTTTCCTCTTTATAATCAGATTTAATTCACTGTTGCTATTCATTTGTGCTCTGAAGATGAACAAAGGTCTTATGGGTTTGGAACAACATTAGGATGAGTAATTAATTACTGAATTTAAATTTTGGGGTGAATTTACCGTTTAAAGGGATAATTCACCTTAAACAATTATGTTCTTTTATTCACTTTAATGCTGTTCCAAGCCTGTAATACACAAAAGAACAAAAAATTATTTTGTCAACCAGATGTTTTTGGTTATGGAGACATTCCGGTTGCATTTAATTTAACAGTATGTTTAATAGGGATGCAACAATACAGTTAGCCCACGGTTCAATTAGGGTTGCATCGATCTGATACTCCGGATCGGTATCGGCTCCGATACTGGGATTTTCTTCAGGTTGGGTATTGTTCAGAGGAGACAGATCCAAATCTGATATTGTCCTTATACTATTGTGTTATTGTCGAGCCCCACGAAAGGCATTCAAACATTATAAAGCACCAAAACGTTTTCGTGGACATATTTCAAGTGTTCTAAAGCTGTTCCATAGTTTCATGTGAGGTATTAATATCGATGTAACGTTAAATTCAAGTTCACATAAACTCTTCTTTCAGCTGCATATGTCATCCTCCATTCAGCAATTAAAACAGCGTGTTGCGCTCGGTTACAAGCGTTAGTCCAAATGATGAAAGACTCTTCAAGAGCGCACATTAACTGAGGTTTAAAACTGTTCAAAGAAAAGGCTCATTAAACTAACGCACAGATTAATACACTACATATCAATATCTCTTCCCTTTGAACTATGTCCAGCTCGCGAACGAATCGTTTGATTTAACCGGTTCTTCCCAGTGAACCAGTTCACCAAATATGACTGAATCGTTTGAACTGGTTCGCGTCTCCAGATTAATCCACAAATTACTTAAGTTAATTACTTTTTTAACGTGGCTAACACTTCCTCTGAGTCTAAATAAACCAATATCCTAGAGTAATTTACTCAATTTACTAAAATTTACTCACATTTACTCAAACAGTTAACTGAACTGCAATGAAGAGAGAACTGAAGACGAACTTGAGTCGAGCAGCTTGTGTGTTGTACTAACTTTTCTATGTGACTCCGTGTTGTTTCAAGCTCATCATTCTGCGCATAGGATGAGCATAAGCGCTCTGTGCCACTCTGTATTGGTGCCTTTAGTATTATAATACTTTTCTGCGCAAAGAGTATTATTTGTCTTTCTTTGTCTGTCCTATCTATCATATGTTGCTACCTTAAGTACTATTCTATACATTTAAAATAAATGTCTTTTAGATTTCCATATAAATGTCCATAAAAAAAGAGCAATGTGTAACATTTTACCAGATCAGATCGGTTCTGAAAAAATGGTTCATTGCATCCCTAGATTTAATACACACTTTGGTTTTTTAACCTTGTTTTTCGGTTTGGTTTGGTTCTGATGGCTTAGCACTTTTTCCTAAGTAAATTAACAACACAAAACGTCTGTTCACTAATGTACACTGGAGAAAGAAATGGATTATTGTATGTCTGTTTAAAATGTGTTTTTGAGAGGAGGAGTATTTTGCCTATTTTTACCCAGTTTGCTAATGAATTTGGCCATCATGAAGTGTTATAAAACATGTAATGTCTGTTTCATTCATACTGGAAGCCAGGAGGTGCTCTTGGGACAGAAACTCCATATAACAAGAAGCATTACAACTAATGACATTCCAGGAAATCCCTAATATGAACAAAGTTGTCCAGCTATTACTATAGCTGAGTAAAGAGAAGATAGACATGTTTTGAATGATGAAACATAAAGAGAATAAAAACTTGACTGCGACAGTATAGTTTATATGTGTTCATCAAGCCATCTCGGATATATATATATTTTAAATATATATATATATATATATATATATATATGTATGTATGTATATGTGTGTGTGTGTATATATATGTGCTGTCACAACATTATCACTTGGTTCATCCATGTAGCATATGATCACACCGAAATCTGCATTTACGCTGCCGTTGACCTAAAGAGAGCTGCTGTTATGTATATGAATGAAACCGCTTTACAGTCAAACAGTATCATTATTTCTGTTGCAAACATTCAAATCACAGAAGTACTGGGATAAAAGTTTATAGATACTATATAAACTCAGATGTGTATGGTAGCAATTAAAATAGAGTAAATAAACGTTAAGTAATTTGACACTTCAAATGAAGATTTGCTGATTGTATTGTTAATGCCAGTAGGTGGCGAAAAGGGGATGTTAATGTATTTGTCTATGAATCATACAAGAGATTTTTTCCAAGAACACTTGATTTATCAGGTTAGGAAACGAGTACGTCTTGAGTGAGTCAATGAATAATCCATTAAATTACATGCAATTTTGTTTAGTTGTCTGATGTTTCCTCACGATATCTTTATAATCGTGAGAGAACCACAACTTCCATTGAAAAAACAAACAAACAAACTCAAGAATTTTCTCTTCTCAGCACGTAAACTCATGGGCACACACAAAGCCAATTCGGAAAGAGATAAAACACGCAACACACAAAACCTAAATCAATTCAATTCGTAAGCTAGTATTGAACCATAGATGTCATACCAACAGTTCAATGTTGTACTGAGAACTGTGACATCCCTAATGTGTTCTTGCAGTATACTTATCTAAGAAAGTACTGATACAAAATACAAAAAAAAAAAGTAACTACATGGTTAAGATAAGGTTTAGAGGTAGGTTCAAGATTAGTAACTACAGTAGTTATTATAATTACTATTATAACATAGTATTTGGAAAACTATACTAATGTTAAAGTGTAATTGACGTTTCTCTAAATTTCTTTTGTATTTCATAGTAAAAATTCATGCAGTTACATAGTCCTACTAAGTGCAAATAACCCACCTTGTTGGCTGAGGTAATTAACACTAACTCTCCCCATCACCATGACAGCAATATCAATAGCAGCAGCATCATTGGGAGGAAAGTGTGTAGCGGTGACATTTGACGCGATCAACCCACGTTCGAATACTCGTTCTTCCTTTTCACATCACATATCACATCAGATCAGAAAGATATTTATGTTCAATAAAAATTAAGGACATATTCGAAAAAGTATTGAAGTTTCGTACGGGTGTTTGTTGGGTAGGGTTACGAGTAGATGTAGTGAGGGCTTTATTATACCAATAGGGTGGCTTCCACTTAATATTTTTATTAAAAATAGTTATTTAAATTCAATACGTTATTATGGTAAACTGTTTTATAGACTGTTTTTCTGTTAGTAAACATTGTGATGTTTTTCTGTGGGCTGAGCTTAGGTGGAGGCAGAAAGATTCTCCTGAAGTTGCCAAGTCTGCGGTTTTCCTGCTGAATTTTGCTACTTAAACACTGTTGCTGCGGGTTGTTTATCTTGTCTGCGGGTTGAAGCGACCCAAACAATGTGATGTTTAGCCCCTGGAATGCATATTGTACCAGGGGAACTCTGGGCTAGCGATTGGGCTAGTTTTGAGTGGCAATTTGGTGTTTTGTTTTTTTTGGCCTGAACGCTTCACTAATGCTGTCTATGAAGTTTTTTTTCTATGAAAATCTGATTTTACCTGCATATTTAAGGTCACTCACTGTCCAGAACAGCGATTGTTAATTTAAAAGGTTAACTTTAACAGACAAAATTTTATATATTAAATTTAAAATCGGAGCCTCTTCTACATCTATTCTGGCTCCAACATGACAACAAGATAATACTTTAAGCTCCTTATGTTGCCGAATCTGTGCTGGTTTGAAATGGCTGTCTCCAGTCTTTCCTTTGTTTTGCCTCCAGCTAGCATTGTGAAGTAATTGTAACGTCAGCACTAAAAGGGTCTATAACGCATTACAGTAATAAGGTGCAGATATCTGTCTCTATTTGCAGTAGTAGAAATAGCATGCAGATACTATTTACATTCATTGCTATGAAAGTACTGCTGTATTTACATGGTGTAAATGGAACCTAATTTAATTATTTGGGAGGATCAGTCCCTTTTATGTGGGAATGATGGGATAGGTCACCCAAAATGAAAATTCTGTCATAATTTAGTCACCTGTATGACTTTCTTCTGTGACGAACAGAAGACATTGGACAACACTGATTTTCACGGTGTAGACAAAAGTCATAGGGGTTTGGAACAAATGAGGGTGAGTAAATCATGGTATCATTTTCATTTACACGCAAACTATCTCTAAAAATGCTGAATTGTTCCTGGGAGTGTCAGGTTTAGGCTTGAATGATGGAAATTATAATTTGCCTGGTGTGAAACAAAAGAAGTCAATGGAAACTTTGCACCATGATGGAAAAACTAATGCTGGTGTCTGGTCTTAGATGACCGATGCATTTGTTTGCAACAGTGTTTGCTCATACTAATGTTAAACAGCACTGCGTGTTGTTTTTAATGGGCACACTTAAGTGATTTCACTTCCAGGTTAGGCAGCTGCTGATGACCTCTTCTGTAGCACAGAGGCCTCTGGGAGTCTGACTGCTGATTGACAGCAATGAACAAACTGAGAGTCAAATGGAGAGAGTGGAGGGAGTGTGCAGGAGATGAAAGGGTTGTTGCATTTGAACTTTCACTTCATTACTGGGCAGAAATGCAAATAATAATGTTTTGAGGATGAATTAGCATATTCCAGGCGTCTTGTGAACTACAGGCTCCAGGAATATCCTAATTTAAACAAGTTTGTTTACTAGCTCCTTTTGCTTAAGTTTGTGTCTTGCTTTTAAATACATTATTAATAAATCGAAAATGCTTAACTGATCAATAGCATATGTTCTTTCAAAAGTATATACACAGAAATGTGCCTTAATGTGTAATTAACTGTCCAAAAGTAATAATAATAATATAGTTTATTTCAAAGACTCAGAGAGCAAATCTAAATCTGCAATTCAATTTTTTTTCAAAGCATTAACAATACTTTTTATCAATAAAAAGCATTAATACAACTGCAAAATGTTATTTTCCCCCACATTAACTATTTACACCAGAATAAATAATGCATAGTCATATCAATAATAATAATGATAATGATAAAAGTAATAAATAAATACATTTAATGTAATTTTTTTTAAATGAACATAATTAAATATGCAGAAAGGTTTTAATTTAATATCCTTCAGATTTAATGCAATTAATCCTTATTAGTAACCTGGCAACCTGAACATTTAACCTGAAAATCCAGTAGTTATTTTTCTTCCTCAAAATAACTTATAATCTAAACCTATGTCGTGTAAACATGGATTTGTTTCCACACAGACTGACAAAAACGAATCTAACTCCTGGAAGTTGTATAAATCCGAAATGGTCCAATAAGATTAGCTCTTTCCAATTTGCAAAAGTGCCGTACACTCAAAAAAAATAAAAAAAATAAAAAAAAAAAAGTACAAAAGCTATCACTGGCATGGTTCATTTTTCAAAGGTACACTTTTAGGAACTAATATGTACAGTTTGGGTACTAGTTTGTGCATTTGAAGTACCAATATGGACCCATTACGCTCAAATGTATACCTTTTAAAAAAGTACCACCCCATTGACAACTGAGAGAAATAAGCATTAACCTGAGACTAATGGCCGACTTTAATGTTTAATAAAACATTCTTTTATAGTCATCTATTTTTATTTTTGGACCGTGTGGAGACTTTGTCACAAAGCTGACATCTATCAACACCATTAAACTGAATTCAACTTGAGCACAGACCACAATACATGAAATGACGCAGAAGACATGTTCACATCCAGATACCTGCAGTGGACTTCAGCTGACCGCCAGACAGGATTAGGAAGCCACAGTCCTGTGAATTAACAGCTGCTGACAGCCCACTGTCAACCGCAGTCTGCAAATGAAGTGCACTGCATTATGGGTAATGTGGTTTACCTCGATGTTAAGCTACAGGACACCCCCTATAAGGCAGATACAGTTACTATTATCTGAATATTTTGTGAAGGTTAAAAGGAGGAGAGGAGGAACATAGGTACACAGCAGACGAAGACTGAAAGAGGAAAAAGAGCAAGATGATTAGGGAACCCATCAACACTTTTGAGACTGTTCTGAATTTTGACCAGATTCTGGTGAGATTAAGCATTATAATATTTGTATTTTTTCTATATACCTCTCTATACTGTACAGGATTTCGTTACCTTGGACTAGTAAATGTTGATAGTGCTCTGTTTTATATATTTTTTATGGAAATCTTGTCTTAGTATTTTCCTTTATTAATTTACTGCTTAAAATAAAGAGGAACACCTATGCAAATGTGTGAGTTTAGTTGCTCATTGTCAACTACTAATAAAAAATGTAAATGTCAAAACTACATCATTTTTTACATATGATTTCATATTTGATAATGTTTATATTGATTTATTAGTAATTACATTTGATGTTAAGTTTTCTTAAATCTTTTTTATTCTTTTTTTTTAAAGATTTGATCAGTCTTTCTTGATCTCCTGATCAGTCTGTCAGTAAATGGCTCGGATTGTATTATACTTCTACACAAACTTCTACACACTATCCATTATATTTCTGTTTTTAATTAACTCTCAAAGTCACTATGTCCTTCAGTGCTTATGTCTGTTAGCAACTTTCACTCTCTCGCTCTCGCTTGTCTTTGGGCCCTTTTTTTCTCTCAGAATAACACGTTAGATTGTATATTTTTGGTCTTATTCTTGAACTTATAATTTGTTGATTGATTTCAGTTGTATAGAGAAGACATCGTCTGCTGTGGGGTCAGGCCCTGTGAGTTTTAGGCCACGGTTGTAAAGTTAAGTCTGCATTGTGGGACCAGAGGAACAGGGGAAACGAGTGTTAGAGAGAGAATATGTTGTCATAAAGTAAATGTTTTCTGTTACAGAACAGTCTCTCTCACGCTGTCAACCTGAATCAGTTTACTGACTTCAGAAAATTGAAGAGGCGATGATAGAAACAACCTTGGGTCTTCTGTCTATCTGACACGAACTCTGCTATCTTATCATGATAATGTGATGGATGAGAAAATAATTAAACAACCAAAAGTCTTCTTATTCTCAGGGTTTTTGTTAAACTGGTCATTCGATGATATTCGAGTGTGTGTGTGTTTGTGTGTGTGTGTGTGTGTGTGTGTGTGTGTGTGTGTGCCAGCATTCAAATGCAGTGTATAAATGGCGTTGCATAGCTGGATGTCTCATATGAGGTGCTCTGTGAAAGAATGTAAAATCTATTCAGTATGTTCAAGACTGCAGCTACACAAGAGGTGGGTTTGTCTCCATTATGAATGCATGCCATAGAATTCAGCATTTTTGTTCACTTTCATTCAAATAAATAAATTCTAAATAAATTCTAGATGTAATCATTAAGAAGTCATTTACAGTTTTGGACATTATAATCAATATTTTGGGTTGTTATTTTGTATGCTAACATTTAACAATTACAGACTCTCTCTCTCTCTCTCTCTCTCTCTCTCTCTCTATCTCTCTCTCTCTCTCTCTCTCTCTCTCTCTCTCTCTCTATATATATATATATATATATATATATATATATATATATATATATAAAAAATAGTATATTTTTATATTAAATAATATATTTCAATGTTTTTAAAGAAGTCTCTTCTGCTCACAAAGCCTGCATTTATTTATTCCAAAGTATAGAATAAAAACAGTACAATTTTGAAAAATTTATTTGAATATATTTAAAATTTTATTTTATTTCTGTGATTTCAAAGCTGAATTTTTAGCATCCTTCCTCCAGTCATTTTATCCCTCTGGTCAAAAAACATTTATTATTATGTTGAAAACACCTGAGTAGATTTTTTTAAGGTTATCTGATGAATTGAAAGTTCAGAAGAATGGCATTTATCTGAAATGGGAATCTTTTCAGCTTAATTCTGATATTTTGGATATCTCTATTCGTCAAAGAATCCCAAAAAATCAGCTGTTTTGAATATTGATGATAATAATAATGATAATAATAATAAAAAAATGTTTGTTGAACAGCAATTTGAAACAGAAAATTTTGCTTTGATCACAGAAATAAACAGAACATATTTAAATGTACTTCCCTTTTTAATACCCTTAGTAAATCATCCTAAAATAGAATTATGAAATTAAAATTAAACATGGACTAACTACTGATCTACCATATAACAATTGTTCTTAAATTAATTTAAAAAAGCCATTTATTAGTGAAAGAGAATAACTTTGTCATAAATGAGTTCCAAAAGTTCCGAATTGCATTTGGAAAATAAACCTACAGTAGATTTACATTTGAAGGAATGAAGCACACTACTGGTGCTGCAAAGTTTTCAATGTAATTTATTGGTGCAAGTCTCACTAATCCGCTCTAAATGATACTATAATGGTTTGATTGATTGAGTTATGTACAGAAATGTTGTCTTTTATAAATTGCATAAAGCTACCAAAAATGCAGCTCTTTATGTACTTTTGTTTGGAAAAAGAATTTGTGATAAATGCCTCAAAATGTTTGATAATTTCAGACGTTCCTTCTAATTTATTTATTTACCTTTTTATATATATTTATTTATTTTAAATGCCTTACATAAATACTCAAATATGTTGAGTTTTGTGTGTGTGTGTGTGTGTGTGTGTGTGTGTGTGTGTGTATATATATATATATATATATATATATATATATACACACACACTGTATTTATATATTTTTTAGTGTTTCTGAGTGGGCATGAGGGGGCTGAATCTGATCCCTCCTGTCTCGCACCATGTGGGGTCTGTGCTGATCAGGAATGTATGTATGTAGGCGTGAGTATTGGGTGTAATGGAAGGAAGGTGAAGAATGTCTTGGTGGACCACTTCCTCCTTTACTGGCCAATATCCAGAGTATGATGGGCAGCCCATTATTTTGTCATTTGTGTACTCATATAGCTCATCTAGAAATCAAAATAGATGATTCTTATTTTTATGGCCTCCATTTAGTTTGAAGCTCCCTTTTCTTATTGATCCCCACAATTTAAGCAAATCCCAAATGGACTAAATCAAGCACCACCCTATGTTGTTTTGCCATCCAATAAGCTGCTCAAATATAAATCACAATAGAGAAGATAAGACAGTTGCAATTTCTAATTCATGGCCGCCGTAATCTGTTCTTTCTTTCTTTTAAAGTGTTTGGCTTTTTGAAGTTGGTGCAGTATAGTTGGGAACTTTGAGTACTACATTTTCGGCTGAATCTTGCGCATGTGTGTGTACACTGTACGTATGATTGAGAGTATCTCGGGGGAGCGCTTTTTCCATTCTGCCCAGTTAGACAGCATGACTATTTCTGTCTGACATATATAAATGACTGTTACTCACCACCACACACACTTGCATTG
Source organism: Carassius auratus (assembly GCF_003368295.1). Lineage (NCBI taxonomy): Eukaryota > Metazoa > Chordata > Actinopteri > Cypriniformes > Cyprinidae > Carassius > Carassius auratus. The sequence continues at coordinate 14,509,736 of NC_039258.1, forward strand.
ATTCCCTTCACGTTCCTGCTTCCACAAGTACTCACATGCACACAATCACACTGAGCCAATGTGCACTATGAGAGTTGTGAAATCAAAGGCTTTTCCACCATTAAACTGCAGTTATCCACATCATCAAGAGTGACTTTTCCCCCATATCTACTTTGTTCACTGCAGATTTTCTTTCCATTGATTCTCTTCGCATTGATCAATCTTCTCTCTTCACTGAACAATGCGGGTGTCATGTGGTCGTTTCTGTTCCTAGTGAAAGCCACATTCTGTGTTTTTCAGCTGTATGGGGAATATCGGGAGCAGCTGGGTAATATTGCCAGACGAGAGGCCACACGTCTGTTGACTGAAAGGCAATGGAAGAGGCATGCCGGCAATGCCAAGGCAACCAGGAGAGGCCATGGCCGAGCACATCATGCCAGCCTGGATGTGGGGCCCATGACACCAGGTTTAAGCCCCTCCTCTATAAAGAAGCCACGTCCCTATTCCAAATGCCAGGGTGAGTGACTAATGAAAACCCTTTCTGTTTAACTAGAAATCGAGTGCACTGGTCTAAAGTGACTAGCCGTTAGAATGTGTTTGCCTTGCAGCCTGCCTGTCCCGGATCCAGAGGTATATAGTGACAAAGTTGGGCGAGGACTGGATCTTCCTGGTTCTTTTAGGCCTCACTATGGCTCTGGTTAGCTGGAGCATGGACTATGCCAGTGCCAAGAGCCTACAAGGTAAATGTTCCTTTTTGGTGACACTTTAAATGTGTATATATTTAAGCAAAAAGGTATGAGAGGCTCTGTTATATTGTGAAATAGTTGTGGCTTCAAATGTTATTCTTCTATTTAGACAACACTTTATAAAAGGGTCCCATTAGTTAGTGTTAGTTAACGCACTGAATAGCATTAATGAAAATTAATAATAATTACAATGAGCATTCTATTTGTTACATTTGTTTATCGTTCATTCATGGTAACTTAGATCCATTAAAGAATAGTAGTAGATGCAACATTTGATTTTAACATTTTAATATTCTGGCTTTAATTGCTCACCCTCATGTCCTTCCGAACCCGTAAGACCTTCATCTTTGGAAAAACAATTGAAGATATTTTTTATGAAATCTGAGAGCAGTCAATTGTGAATTATAAAGTCAGAATTGCAAGACATAAAGTTGCAATTCTGGAATTTTGACTTAACTCGCAATTAAGAGTTTGTATCTCGCAATTTTGACTTTATAACTTGCCGTTTTTACTTTATATCTCGCAATTCTGTCTTTATAGCTCGCAATTTTTACTTTATAACTTGCCAATTGAGTTTATATCTCACAATTCAGACTTTATAACTCACTATTGAGTTTATATCTCACAATTTAGACTTTACAACTCACAATTGAGAGTTTATATCTCACAATTTAGACTTTACAACTCACAATTGAGAGTTTATATCTCACAATTCAGACTTTACAACTCACAATTGAGTTTATATCTCACAATTCAGACTTTATAACTCGCAATTGAGTTTATATCTCACAATTCAGACTTTATAACTCGCAATTGAGTTTATATCTCACAATTTAGACTTTATAACTCGCAACTGAGTTTATATCTCACAATTCAGACTTTATAACTCGCAGTTGAGTTTATAACTCACAATTCAGACTTTATAACTCGCAATTGAGTTTATATCTCACAATTCAGACTTTACAACTCACAATTGAGAGTTTATATCTCACAATTCAGACTTTACAACTCACAATTGAGTTTATATCTCACAATTCAGACTTTATAACTCACAATTGAGTTTATATCTCACAATTCAGACTTTACAACTCACAATTGAGAGTTTATATCTCACAATTCAGACTTTACAACTCACAATTGAGTTTATATCTCACAATTCAGACTTTATAACTCACAATTGAGTTTATATCTCACAATTCAGACTTTATAACTCGCAATTGAGTTTATATCTCACAATTCAGACTTTATAACTCGCAGTTGAGTTTATATCTCACAATTCAGACTTTATAACTCGCAACTGAGTTTATATCTCACAATTCAGACTTCATAACTCGCAGTTGAGTTTATATCTCACAATTCAGACTTCATAACTCGCAATTGAGTTTATATCTCACAATTCAGACTTTATAACTCGCAATTGAGTTTATATCTCACAATTCATAATTTATAACTTGCAACTATGACTTTATAACTCGCTATTGAGTTTATATCTCATAATTCGTACTTTATAGCTCACAATTTTGACTTTAAAACTCACAACTGAGAGTTGATATCTCGCAATTCTGACAAAAATTGTATCTATAAGGATACATCACCTTGTCTCTAAGGAAGTATTCTCAAAGATACACATTTGTGCCTTAATTCAGCCTAAATAGTGTACATTTTTACATTAAGTATATTTCATTAAATTTAATCAACACCCAATGTGATGTGTTGTATCATAGATGTGAGGAAATAAAGCATATCCTACAGTGAAACTTTTCTCAACCTTTCTGTTTTTCTCTGTCAGCATATAAGTGGATGTACGGAGAGCTGAAGGGGAATGTGGCTTTGCAGTATCTGGCCTGGGTCTCATATCCCATCATCCTCGTCGTGTTTGCATCCCTCTTCTGTCATCTGGTCTCTCCTCAAGCTATAGGTTTGTGTATCTTGTATTGTGTACATCCTCTCATTCCTGCTTTTAGTACCCTGTATTATTTCTGTTTGTCCTCTGTTTTTTGCTGTTGCATTCCCATCTCTATTCTGGTTCTCTGCTCACGATGTCACACATTATGTTTGTATCTCTCTGTTCTGTCATCTGTACTCTGCTATTATGCTTTATATTCAGTTTTTGTATCGTTGTTGTCCTCAACCCACCTCAACCCCCCCACAACACTTCAAATCTTTGTGCCCTCTTTTCATGATGTGATCATCACAGTCTAGTTTCCTCTTTCGTTCTCTCTCCTGTCCTCAACACATTTTTTTTGATAGCTCCACATCAGACTGGAGGATCCAATCTTTTTTCAGTTTCAGTGTGACTAGATCTACTCTCTGTATTAAATTGTGTTTATGTTTTATGGATTAATTTCATGCGCATCACTCCCTCTCTCTTGAAAATCTTTTCTCTGTCCCTCAGGCTCTGGGATCCCTGAACTCAAGACCATCCTCCGAGGTGTGGTGTTAAAAGAGTACCTGACGCTCAAGGCGTTTGTGGCTAAAGTCATTGGTCTTACAGCTGGGCTGGGCAGTGGTATGCCCATCGGGAAGGAGGTGGACCTCTGCTACATTCATATTTTATATTTTTATATAAAAATGTGCACTTTTATTTAAATATATAGCTCTATCTATACAGTATCTATCTATATTTAACCATGTTTATCTATCTATCTATCTATCTATCTATCTATCTATCTATCTATCTATCTATCTATCTATCTATCTATCTATCTATCTATCTATCTATCTATCTGTCTGTCTGTCTGTCTGTCTGTCTGTCTGTCTGTCTGTCTGTCTGTCTGTCTGTCTGTCTGTTTTATATCTGTCTATCTGTCCATCCATCCATTCATCCCCATTCTTTTGTTCTCATATTCTTCTGTTCATTTATTAGTTCAGTTATCTTGCTAACCGGTTGCATCACTAATTGTGGCTCTTTGATGGATTCACAGAAATTAATTTGGTTACATAAACTCTCTTCATTGTTTGATCTGCTGCAGTTTATTGATTCATAACATCCATTAAATCCCCAGGGTCCTTTTGTGCATATTGCCAGTATATGTGCGGCAGTGCTGAGCAGGATCATGTCCATCTTCACCGGTGTGTATGAGGTAAAAACCAGCCCCTGAGAGCTTGTTCGCCTGAGTGTGTGTGTGTGTGTGTGGCATGAGCGTGTGAGTTACTCTTCAGAAGCTGGCGACCTTAATTGCTGATCTAGGATCAAGTTACTCTCATTGGCATATAAATTCCCACTCCACGCCACAGCCATCACAAGTTATTTTATGAGTAGGCCGATGCCAAAACCTGTCTCTGATCAACAGTTAAGGATTATGATGAACCGCTTTTGAATGTTATACTTGGTTTAATATTACAGTTTGTCTGTGTGTCTAATGTTTATGAATTTAAAAAATAAATGCTAGTCATACTAATTGCATATTACTCTCCTCTCATTCCCTGTATTCTCTTTTTATCCCCGTCTCATTGTCTCTCCCCAACGCCTCATTATTTTTGTCCGTCTGTATTAATAGTGATGGTATTTTTTGGCATGTGTCTTGGATGTGTGTGTCCTGATGCTGTTTTTTTAACCCCACCCAAATTACCCAGAATAGTGCCCATGTTCAGGATCTGCTGGTGTGTGCCTGTGCGGTAGGAGTGGCCACCTGTTTCGCTGCCCCAGTGGGAGGCAAGTCACACCCACTTTTACCCAGCATGCATTGCTTTGTATTATGTATATGCACTCTATATTAGTTTAAAACATGATGTTCATCTCTCTCATCTCCTTTCTCTTTTTTAATGGGTGTTTATGCTTAGTTGGTATGTGTGTAAAGCTTTGGTTTGGCTTTCTTTGCCACATTGAAAGAATCCACACAATTGTGTATTGACATAATCCTTTTGTTTTTCCTTTGCTTTTTATCCATCATTCCCTTTATTTCTCCTTCCATTTGGCTGTACTCTTTCTTATTTTTCTTTCATGTTTACTTCTCTCTTGCTCCCACGCAATGTACCCGCTGACATTCCTAATCTATTCCTCTTTTTACATCTCTTCATCTCCTTCCCCTCTAACACTCTCGTTCTTCTTTTCTGCCTTTACCTCAAACTCCCTCTCTCTCTTTCTCTCTCTCTGTCTCGGTGTCAGTAGAACCCCTATGGTTACACAGACATACTGACAGTAGGATGTGCTGTTGGGGTGGGCTGCTGTTTTGGGACTCCCCTTGGAGGTAAAAATCTCCCCTTCTTTCAATCCTCGTTGTTTTCACTTCCTCTTCCTTCTTTTTCAGCTTGATGCCTGCTGAATAATTAAGCTCATCAACACTTCACAATTAAAAGCACCCGTGTGTTATAAATTCATATGCTGTGCATGTTTTGTTTCTTAAAGAGTGTGTATACTCAGTGGAGAGCTTGATAAAGAGTGGGCCAGTACATTTTAAGTACTTTTAGAGAGTACTTGCATGCAGATTTCAAAATGTTTTTGTGTGTGAAGCTTTCATAACTCTATTAACTACTTTTATTATTACTTTTTATGAGGCTGTTGAATGCTTGTTTCTGATTGGTTGATGAACGTTTTATGGTGTGCCATTATTTTCAGGGAAACGCATGACTAAAGTAGTTCCAGACAGGTCTTGACCACATTACATGTCCATATCACTTCACCAAATGATTTCAGTTATTTCACAGGTCCTTACAACAGCAAAGAACCAAAACCCGCAACAACACTGACCAAGTAAAAAAATATAGCATTTCTCCCACTCTGTCCTAAACAAATGCACACACATAAAGTAAAGATTCACATGTGCGCACACGGAAACATACACATGCACAGAAACGTGTTGTCAGTGCTGCTCAGATGATTTTATGTTTAAAACTCAATTTAAAAGCTGAGTG